>NW_028156278.1:57500-187500 GCF_964263955.1 Coregonus lavaretus
CCTGCACCTTACTAGGTGAGTTCTACTGTAGAGTTGGAGCTCCCTACCTGTACCTTACTAGGTGAGTTCTACTGTAGAGTTGGAGCTCCCTACCTGTACCTTACTAGGTGAGTTCTACTGTAGAGTTGGAGCTCCCTACCTGCACCTTACTAGGTGAGTTCTACTGTAGAGTTGGAGCTCCCTACCTGTACCTTACTAGGTGAGTTCTACTGTAGAGTTGGAGCTCCCTACCCGTACCTTACTAGGTGAGTTCTACTGTAGAGTTGGAGCTCCCTACCTGTACCTTACTAGGTGAGTTCTAATAGAGTTGGAGCTCCCTACCTGTACCTTACTAGGTGAGTTCTACTGTAGAGTTGGAGCTCCCTACCTGCACCTTACTAGGTGAGTTCTGCTGTAGAGTTGGAGCTCCCTACCTGTACCTTACTAGGTGAGTTCTAATAGAGTTGGAGCTCCCTACCTGTACCTTACTAGGTGAGTTCTACTGTAGAGTTGGAGCTCCCTACCTGCACCTTACTAGGTGAGTTCTACTGTAGAGTTGGAGCTCCCTACCTGTACCTTACTAGGTGAGTTCTACTGTAGAGTTGGAGCTCCCTACCTGTACCTTACTAGGTGAGTTCTACTGTAGAGTTGGAGCTCCCTACCTGCACCTTACTAGGTGAGTTCTACTGTAGAGTTGGAGCTCCCTACCTGCACCTTACTAGGTGAGTTCTACTGTAGAGTTGGAGCTCCCTACCTGCACCTTACTAGGTGAGTTCTACTGTAGAGTTGGAGCTCCCTACCTGTACCTTACTAGGTGAGTTCTACTGTAGAGTTGGAGCTCCCTACCTGCACCTTACTAGGTGAGTTCTAATAGAGTTGGAGCTCCCTACCTGTACCTTACTAGGTGAGTTCTACTGTAGAGTTGGAGCTCCCTACCTGCACCTTACTAGGTGAGTTCTACTGTAGAGTTGGAGCTCCCTACCTGTACCTTACTAGGTGAGTTCTACTGTAGAGTTGGAGCTCCCTACCTGTACCTTACTAGGTGAGTTCTAATAGAGTTGGAGCTCCCTACCTGTACCTTACTAGGTGAGTTCTACTGTAGAGTTGGAGCTCCCTACCTGTACCTTACTAGGTGAGTTCTAATAGAGTTGGAGCTCCCTACCTGCACCTTACTAGGTGAGTTCTACTGTAGTGTTGGAGCTCCCTACCTGCACCTTACTAGGTGAGTTCTACTGTAGAGTTGGAGCTCCCTACCTGTACCTTACTAGGTGAGTTCTACTGTAGAGTTGGAGCTCCCTACCTGTACCTTACTAGGTGAGTTCTACTGTAGAGTTGGAGCTCCCTACCTGCACCTTACTAGGTGAGTTCTACTGTAGAGTTGGAGCTCCCTACCTGTACCTTACTAGGTGAGTTCTACTGTAGAGTTGGAGCTCCCTACCTGCACCTTACTAGGTGAGTTCTACTGTAGAGTTGGAGCTCCCTACCTGTACCTTACTAGGTGAGTTCTACTGTGAGTTGGAGCTCTAATGTACTCAACTGCAGCTCTATTCTACTCTGTTGGTTGTCAGACTGCCTGCACCTTACTATTCAAGGGTTTTTCTTTATTTTTTACTATTTTCTACATTGTAGAATAATAGTGATGACATCAAAACTATGAAATAACACAAATGGAATCATGTAGTAACCAAAAAAGCCCTATTTGGTAAAAGACCAAGTCCATATTATGGCAAGAACAGCTCAAATAAGCAAAGAGAAACGACAGTCCATCATTACTTTAAGACATGAAGGTCAGTCAATACGGAACATTTCAAGAACTTTTAAAGTGTCTTCAAGTGCAGTCGCAAAAACCATCAAGCGCTATGATGAAACTGGCTATCATGAGGAAAGGAAGACCCAGAGATACCTCTGCTGCAGAGGATAAGTTCATTAGAGTTAACTGCACCTCAGATTGCAGCCCAAATAAATGCTCAACATCAACTGTTCAGAGGGGACTGTGTGAATCAGCCCTTCATGGTCGAATTGCTGCAAAGAAACCACTACTAAAGGACACCAATAAGAAGAAGAGACTTGCTTGGACTTAGAACCACGAGCAATGGACATCAGACCGGTGGAAATCTGTCCTTTGGTCTGATGAGTCCAAATTTGAGATTTTTGGTTCCAACCGCCGTGTCCTTGTGAGACGCTGAGTAGGTGAACGGATGATCTCTACATGTGTGGTTCCCAACGTAAAGCATGGAGGAGGAGGTGTTATGGTGTGGGTTGATTTTCTGGTGACACTGTCAGAGATTTATTTAGAATTCAAGGCACACTTAACCAGCATGGCACAGCATTCTGCAGCGATATGCCATCCCATCTGGTTTGGGCTTAGTGGGACTATCATTAGTTTTCCAACAGGACAATGACCCAACACACCTCCAGGCTGTATAAGGGCTATTTGACCAAGGAGAGTAATGGAGTGCTGCATCAGATGACCTGGCCTCCACAATCCCCCGACCTCAACCCAATTGAGATGGTTATGGATGAGTTGGACCGCAGAGTGAAGGAAAAGCAGCCAACAAGTGCTCAGCATATGTGGGAACTCCTTCAAGACTGTTGGAAAAGCATTCCAGGTGAAGCTGGTTGAGAGAATGCCAAGAGTGTGCAAAGCTGTCATCAAGGGTGGCTATTTTGAAGAACCTCAAATATAAAATATATTTAGATGTAACACTTTATTGGTTAATACATGATTCCATATGTGTTATTTCATAGTTTTGATGCCTTCACATTTATTCTACAATGTAGAAAATAGTAAAAAATAAATAAAAACCCTTGAATGGGTAGGTGTGTCCATACTTTTGACTGGTTTTGTATATCTCTTAGTAAAGGGTTTGTATGTAACAGCTACAGTGTCTTCAGAAAGTATTCAGATCCCTTGACTTGTTCACCTTTTGTTGTGTTACAAAATGGAGTACGTTACAGCCTGAATTCAAAATGGAGTAACGTCTCACCCATCTACACACAGTAACGACAGTGAAAAGATCGTTTTTAAAACATGTTTAAAAAAAATCAAATGCATAAATAACTCATTTACATAAGTATTCACACTCCTTAGTCAATACGTGTTAGAATCACCTTTGGCAGCGATTACAGCTGTGAGTCTTTCTGGGTAAAAGCTTTGCACACCTGGATTGTACAATATTTGCACATTATTCTTTAATTAATTCTTCAAGCTCTGTCAAGTTGGTTGTTGATCATTGCTAGACAGCCATTTTCAAGTCTTGCTGTAGATTTTCAAGCCGATTTTAAGTCTAAACTGCAACTACGCCACTCGGGAACATTTAATGTAGTCTTGGTAAGCAACTCCAGTGTATATTTGGACTTGTGTTTTAGGTTCTTGTCCTGCTGAAAGGTGAATTTGCCTCCCGGTGTCTTTTGGAAAGCAGACTGAACCAGGTTTTCCTCTAGGACTTTGCCTTTGCTTAGTTCTATTCCATTTATTTTTATCCTAGAAAACTTCCTAGTTCTTGCCGATGACAAGCATACCCATAACATGATGCAGCCACCACCATGCTTGAAAATCTGAAGAGTGGTACTCAGTGATGTTGTTGGATTTGCCCTAAACATAACTCTTTTTATTCAGTACATAAAGTGAATTTCTTTGCCACATTTTTTGCAGTATTACTTAAGTGCCTTGTTGCAAACAGGATGCATGTTTTGGAATATTTTTTATTCTGTAAGGCTCCCTTCTTTTCACTCTGTCAATTGGGTTAGTATTGTGGAGTAACTACAATGTTGTTGATCCATCCTCAGTTTTCTCCTGTCACAGCCATTAAACTCTGTAACTGTTTTAAAGTCACCATCGGCCTCATGGTGAAATCCCTGAGTGGTTTCCTTCCTCTCTGGCAACTGAGTTAGGAAGGATACCTGTATCTTTGTAGTGACTGGGTGTATTGATACACCATTCAAAGTGTAGTTCATTGTCTGCTTTTTTTTGTTTTTACCCATCTACCAATAGGTGCCCTTTGTGGTTGAATCTGTTTTGAAATTGACTGCTCGTCTGAGGGACCTTACTGATAATTGTATCTGTGGGGAACAGAGATGAGGTAGTCATTCAGAAATCATGTTAAACACTATTATTGCACACCGAGTGAGTCCATGCAACTTATTATGTGACTTGTTAAGCACATTTATACTCCTGAACTTATTTAGGCTTGTCATAACAAAGGGGTTGAATACTTATTTACTCAAGACATTTCAGCTTTTCATTTTTAATTAATTTGTAAACATTTCTAAAAACCTAATTCCATGTTGACGTGGGCCAGTGAAACAGTCTCATCTTTATCCATTTACATTCAGGCTGTAACAAAATGTGGAGAAAGTCAAGGGGTTTGAATCCTTTCTGGTTGAGTTTAGGTTTGGTTTCCATCTCTCTTCATCAGACTGCCTGTGTAGCTTCACTGACCTGGAGGAGTTGGACCAGAGCGAGCTCTATATGTGCCCCAGGTGTAAGAAGAGACAGAAATCCACCAAGAAGTTCTGGGTCCGGAAGTTGCCCAAGGTGTTGTGTCTGCACCTGAAGAGGTTCCACTGGACGTCCAACCTCAGGAACAAAGTAACCACCTATGTAGAGTTCCCTCTACGGGGCCTGGACATGAGGGGATACTTACTACAGGTGACCCTTCAACCTAAGCTAACATATGGAATTTATTTTAAATGGTCATACCAAGGAGCAGTTTGATTTAGAATTTTAGGACCCCTTTATGTATCAAAATAATGTATTACTGTGTCTAAGGTTTTGTCTGTATCTATAGTTGAGATACAAGAAAAGCTATTTAACCCCTTATTTTTGTTGCCACAAACTACCTTCATACTTCCATAAATGTTTTTACCTTCAGACGAGTTCCGTGACACTTGAAAAAAACGGCGAACACCTTCCGCAGATGCAAAAAAACATATCTGTAGCTTAAACTGACGGATGTAGTTATTATGTTACTTCTACTGAACAAAAATATAAACGCAAAATGCAACAATTTCTACGATTGTACTGAGTTACAGTTCATAGAAGGAAATCAGTCAATTGAAATAAATTCAATAGGCTCTAATCTATGGATTTCACATGACTGGGAATACAGATATGCATCTGTTGGTCACAGATACCTTTTAAATTTTTTTAGTCGGGCCGTGGATTAGAAAACTCGACACATCTCCTTCACATGGAGTTGACTTTCTGCAAAATTGTCTAAAATGACGTTGGAGGCGGCTTATGGTAGAGAAATGAACATTCAGTTCTCTGGCAACAGCTCTTGTGGACATTCCTGCAGTCAGCATGCCAATTGCACGCTCCCTCAAAACTTGAGACATCTGTGGCCTTGTGTTGTGGGACAAAACTGCACATTTTAGAGTGGCCTTTTATTGTCCTCAACACAAGGTGCACCTGTGTAATGATCATGCTGTTTAATCAGCTTCTTGATATGCCACACCTGTCAGGTGGATGGATTATCTTGGTAAAGGAGAAATGCTCACTAACAGAGATTTAAACACATTTGTGAACACAATTGAGAAATAAGCTTTTTGTGAATATGGAACATTTCTGGGATCTTTTATTTCAGCTGATAAAACATGGAACCAACACTTTGCGTTTCTATTTTTGTTCAGTGTAGATGACTCTTCAGGATTAACCCTGGACCTTTTTTATTTATTTTATTGAACCAGTAAGTTGACTGAGAACACATTCTAATTTACAGCAACGACCTGGGGAATAGTTACAGGGGAGAGGAGGGGGGGATGAATGAGCCAATTGGAAGCTGGGGATGATTAGGTGGCCATGAAGGTATGAAGGCCAGATTGGGAATTTAGCCAGGACACCGGGGTTAACACCCCTACTCTTACAATAAGTGCCATGGGATCTTTAGTGACCATAGAGAGTCAGGACACCCGTTTAACGTCCCATCCGAAAGACGGGACCCTACACAGGGCAATGTCCCCTTCACTGCCCTGGGGCATTGGGATATAAAAATATATATATATAATTACAGCAGAGGAAAGGGTGCCTCCTACTGGCCCTCCAGCAGCATCTGCTCTCCCATCCAGGGACCGACCAGGACTGGCCCTCCAGCAGCATCTGCTCTCCCATCCAGGGACCGACCAGGACTGGCCCTCCAGCAGCATCTGCTCTCCCATCCAGGGACCGACCAGGACTGGCCCTCCAGCAGCATCTGCTCTCCCATCCAGGGACCGACCAGGACTGGCCCTCCAGCAGCATCTGCTCTCCCATCCAGGGACCGACCTGGACTGGCCCTCCAGCAGCATCTGCTCTCCCATCCAGGGACCGACCAGGACTGGCCCTCCAGCAGCATCTGCTCTCCCATCCAGGGACCGACCAGGACTGGCCCTCCAGCAGCATCTGCTCTCCCATCCAGGGACCGACCAGGACTGACCCTCCAGCAGCATCTGCTCTCCCATCCAGGGACCGACCAGGACTGACCCTCCAGCAGCATCTGCTCTCCCATCCAGGGACCGACCAGGACTGGCCCTCCAGCAGCATCTGCTCTCCCATCCAGGGACCGACCAGGACTGGCCCTCCAGCAGCATCTGCTCTCCCATCCAGGGACCGACCAGGACTGACCCTCCAGCAGCATCTGCTCTCCCATCCAGGGACCGACCAGGACTGACCCTCCAGCAGCATCTGCTCTCCCATCCAGGGACCGACCAGGACTGACCCTACTTAGAGCAGCATCTGCTCTCCCATCCAGGGACCGACCAGGACTGGCCCTCCAGCAGCATCTGCTCTCCCATCCAGGGACCGACCAGGACTGACCCTCCAGCAGCATCTGCTCTCCCATCCAGGGACCGACCAGGACTGACCCTACTTAGAGCAGCATCTGCTCTCCCATCCAGGGACCGACCAGGACTGACCCTCCAGCAGCATCTGCTCTCCCATCCAGGGACCGACCAGGACTGGCCCTCCAGCAGCATCTGCTCTCCCATCCAGGGACCGACCAGGACTGGCCCTACTTAGAGCAGCATCTGCTCTCCCATCCAGGGACCGACCAGGACTGACCCTCCTTAGAGCAGCATCTGCTCTCCCATCCAGGGACCGACCAGGACTGACCCTCCAGCAGCATCTGCTCTCCCATCCAGGGACCGACCAGGACTGACCCTCCAGCAGCATCTGCTCTCCCATCCAGGGACCGACCAGGACTGACCCTCCAGCAGCATCTGCTCTCCCATCCAGGGACCGACCAGGACTGACCCTACTTAGAGCAGCATCTGCTCTCCCATCCAGGGACCGACCAGGACTGACCCTCCAGCAGCATCTGCTCTCCCATCCAGGGACCGACCAGGAATAGGCCCTACTTAGAGCAGCATCTGCTCTCCCATCCAGGGACGACCAGGACTGACCCTACTTAGAGCAGCATCTGCTCTCCCATCCAGGGACCGACCAGGACTGACCCTACTTAGAGCAGCATCTGCTCTCCCATCCAGGGACCGACCAGGACTGACCCTACTTAGAGCAGCATCTGCTCTCCCATCCAGGGACCGACCAGGACTGACCCTACTTAGAGCAGCATCTGCTCTCCCATCCAGGGACCGACCAGGACTGACCCTACTTAGAGCAGCATCTGCTCTCCCATCCAGGGACCGACCAGGACTGACCCTACTTAGAGCAGCATCTGCTCTCCCATCCAGGGACCGACCAGGACTGGCCCTCCAGCAGCATCTGCTCTCCCATCCAGGGACCGACCAGGACTGACCCTCCAGCAGCATCTGCTCTCCCATCCAGGGACCGACCAGGACTGACCCTACTTAGAGCAGCATCTGCTCTCCCATCCAGGGACCGACCAGGACTGACCCTCCAGCAGCATCTGCTCTCCCATCCAGGGACCGACCAGGACTGACCCTACTTAGAGCAGCATCTGCTCTCCCATCCAGGGACCGACCAGGACTGACCCTCCAGCAGCATCTGCTCTCCCATCCAGGGACCGACCAGGACTGACCCTACTTAGAGCAGCATCTGCTCTCCCATCCAGGGACCGACCAGGACTGACCCTCCAGCAGCATCTGGTCTCCCATCCAGGGACCGACCAGGACTGGCCCTCCAGCAGCATCTGCTCTCCCATCCAGGGACCGACCAGGACTGACCCTCCAGCAGCATCTGCTCTCCCATCCAGGGACCGACCAGGACTGACCCTACTTAGAGCAGCATCTGCTCTCCCATCCAGGGACCGACCAGGACTGACCCTCCAGCAGCATCTGCTCTCCCATCCAGGGACCGACCAGGACTGACCCTACTTAGAGCAGCATCTGCTCTCCCATCCAGGGACCGACCAGGACTGGCCCTCCAGCAGCATCTGCTCTCCCATCCAGGGACCGACCAGGACTGACCCTCCAGCAGCATCTGCTCTCCCATCCAGACCCCAACCAGGACTGACCCTACTTAGAGCAGCATCTGCTCTCCCATCCAGGGACCAACCAGGACTGACCCTCCAGCAGCATCTGCTCTCCCATCCAGGGACCGACCAGGACTGACCCTACTTAGAGCAGCATCTGCTCTCCCATCCAGGGACCAACCAGGACTGACCCTACTTAGAGCAGCATCTGCTCTCCCATCCAGGGACCGACCAGGACTGACCCTCCAGCAGCATCTGCTCTCCCATCCAGGGACCGACCAGGACTGACCCTACTTAGAGCAGCATCTGCTCTCCCATCCAGGGACCGACCAGGACTGGCCCTACTTAGAGCAGCATCTGCTCTCCCATCCAGGGACCGACCAGGACTGACCCTACTTAGAGCAGCATCTGCTCTCCCATCCAGGGACCGACCAGGACTGACCCTACTTAGAGCAGCATCTGCTCTCCCATCCAGGGACCGACCAGGACTGACCCTACTTAACTTCAGAGGCAAGCCAGCAGTGGGGTGCAGGGTACTATGCTGCTGACAAAGCCTTCAACCCTAATCCCCTGACCCTAGGTAGAGTTGTTCCCTCTCCGTGGAGGGTTACGTACTAGAGATTACCCCTGACCCTACGTACCATCTCAGAGGACTGGACATGAGGGTTACTTACTAGAGATGACCCCTGACCCTACGTACCATCTCAGAGGACTGGACATGTGAGGGTTACGTACTAGAGATGACCCCTGACCCTACGTACCATCTCAGAGGACTGGACATGAGGGTTACTTACTAGAGATGACCCCTGACCCTACGTACCATCTCAGAGGACTGGACATGTGAGGGTTACTTACTAGAGATGACCCCTGACCCTACGTACCATCTCAGAGGACTGGACATGAGGGTTACGTACTAGAGATGACCCCTGACCCTACGTACCATCTCAGAGGACTGGACATGAGGGTTACGTACTAGAGATGACCCCTGACCCTACGTACCATCTCAGAGGACTGGACATGAGGGTTACTTACTAGAGATGACCCCTGACCCTACGTACCATCTCAGAGGACTGGACATGTGAGGGTTACGTACTAGAGATGACCCCTGACCCTACGTACCATCTGAGGACTGGACATGAGGGTTACGTACTAGAGATGACCCCTGACCCTACGTACCATCTCAGAGGACTGGACATGTGAGGGTTACGTACTAGAGATGACCCCTGACCCTACGTACCATCTCAGAGGACTGGACATGTGGGGGTTACTTACTAGAGATGACCCCTGACCCTACGTACCATCTCAGAGGACTGGACATGTGAGGGTTACGTACTAGAGATGACCCCTGACCCTACGTACCATCTCAGAGGACTGGACATGAGGGTTACGTACTAGAGATGACCCCTGACCCTACGTACCATCTCAGAGGACTGGACATGAGGGTTACGTACTAGAGATGACCCCTGACCCTACGTACCATCTCAGAGGACTGGACATGAGGGTTACTTACTAGAGATGACCCCTGACCCTACGTACCATCTCAGAGGACTGGACATGAGGGTTACGTACTAGAGATGACCCCTGACCCTACGTACCATCTCAGAGGACTGGACATGAGGGTTACTTACTAGAGATGACCCCTGACCCTACGTACCATCTCAGAGGACTGGACATGTGAGGGTGAGATTCCAAACCCTAGGAATCTATTAAAAGTGATTTTAATTTGTCTGGGAAACGAGCCTCAAAAGCCTTATATCAAAGGCTCAAGGCTTTAGATGAATGTCTGGAGAAATATTGTGTTTTGTTGTGTTTGAGCAGCAGGAGAAGACGTTGCCTGACCGCTGGCTGTATGACCTGGCAGCTGTGGTGGTGCATCATGGATCAGGGTGAGTAGTGATACAGTCTCGCAACCGGAGGTCATTGTAGGGTCACTGTAGGGCTGTTCACACAGGCAGCCCAATTCTGATCTTTTGACCACTTATTAGTATTTTGACCAATCACATCAGCTCATTTTCAGTGCTTATCTAATTGGTCAAAAGACCAATTAGTGAAAAAAGGATCAGAATTGGGCTGCCTGTGTAAATGCAGCCAATGTCGCCTGTACCTCAGTTGGTAGAGCATGGCGCTTGCAACGCCAGGGTTGTGGGTTCAATTCCCACGGGGGGCCAGTATGAAAACATTTATGCACTCACTAACTGTAAGTCGCTCTGGATAAGAGCGTCTGCTAAATGACTAAAATGTTTTTCAAGTACACCACTCAGTTAACCCAGTTGGCCACTAGGTGGTGGTATTGCATTGCTGTGCCTGCCTGATGAGCCAACTGAACGAGTCCCAGTTAATGTTACAGGGTTAAATAGCTGATAATTACATGAAGGCAGCCAGCAGGGTCATGTTCATTAAGGGCAAAACGTTTTGAAACAGAAAATGAGCATAGCTTTACTTAAGTCTCCCGAGTGGCGCAGCGGTCTAAGGCACTGCATCTCAGTGCTTGAAGCGTCACTACAGACCCCCTGGTTCGATTCCAGGCTGTATCACAACCGGCCGTGATTGGGAGTCCCATAGGGCGGCGCACAATTGGCCCAGCGTCGTCTGTGTTTGGCCGGTGTAGGCCGTCATTGTAAATAATAATTTGTTCTTAACAGACTTTCCTAGTAAAATAAAGGTAAAATAAAAAGTCCATTTAAGTCCAGGTAGTCCGTAGGGCTGGGAATTGCCAGGGACCTCACGATACGATGATATCACGATACTAAGATGCCGATACGTATTGCGATTCTCACGATTTTATATGCATTGTGATTTGATACTGTGATTTTATTGCTCACCATATGTCTGCTGCAGAGGGACGAGCGCCATCAGAAAATGAGTTTTGATCAGTCATGGAAATAAAAGTGCTGTAAACACATTTGCTTCCTATTTAAAAAGAAGATGGAGAACAAACTTTAAAGGACAAATACTGCAGTTTTGTTGCAGGTACAGCCAACTAGCGCCAAAATAATATTGCAATATTGTCGATATGATATATTGTAAAAAATAATATCCCGATATGTAACTTTAGTGACCAACCCCCCCCTCCATGACTAGTAGGTCTGTCCCCGTTTCACTCTGACTAGTAGGTCTGTCCCCGTTTCACTCTGCTTTCTTCCATTTAGTGCCTTATTCAAATATGGTTTAATTGTGTTGGCAGGGTTGGATCGGGACATTACACAGCGTACGGCAGACGGGACGATCGCTGGTACCACTTCAACGACAGCACAGTGACACTAACGGAGGAGGAGACGGTGGTTAAAGCCAAGGCTTACATTCTGTTCTACACAGAGAGACCCGGCGAAACTACACCTGAGACTGACACCAGGCTTTAACCTGACCTAACCCCAGACTAGTCCTCCCTCGTCTTCACCAGGATAACATACCTCTTCCTCGCAGCCTGCATCACGTCTTTAAAGCAGCTTTCGTCAATATGAGTTTGATGTTAAGTCCATGATTTAAGTATTTTTGTGTATGGGACATTGATTTCATCAGAATTTCTTTAAAACCAAATTGCTGCTTGATATTTGATGAGTTCTGTATGATTTTACTTTGACCGAAATGGCAACCTATTTCCTATGTAGTGCACATTGGGCCACAACCGAATGTTCTGCCTTGTTTATCTTCACGTAACATTCCTCCATGAAGGTGACCGTGTCCCGGTGGTGGACATGACCGTGTCCCGGTGGTGGACATGACCGTGTCCCGGTGGTGGACATGACCGTGTCCCGGTGGTGGACATGACCGTGTCCCGGTGGTGGACATGACCGTGTCCCGGTGGTGGACATGACCGTGTCCCGGTGGTGGACATGACCGTGTCCCGGTGGTGGACATGACCGTGTCCCGGTGGTGGACATGACCGTGTCCCGGTGGTGGACATGACCGTGTCCCGGTGGTGGACATGACCGTGACCCGGTGGTGGACATGACCGTGTCCCGGTGGTGGACATGACCGTGTCCCGGTGGTGGACATGACCGTGTCCCGCTGGTGGACATGACCGTGTCCCGCTGGTGGACATGACCGTGTCCCGCTGGTGGACATGACCGTGTCCCGGTGGTGGACATGACCGTGTCCCGGTGGTGGACATGACCGTGTCCCGCTGGTGGACATGACCGTGTCCCGCTGGTGGACATGACCGTGTCCCGCTGGTGGACATGACCGTGTCCCGGTGGTGGACATGACCGTGTCTCGCTGGTGGACATGACCGTGTCCCGGTGGTGGACATGACCGTGTCCCGGTGGTGGACATGACCGTGTCCCGGTGGTGGACATGACCGTGTCCCGCTGGTGGACATGACCGTGTCCCGGTGGTGGACATGACCGTGTCCCGGTGGTGGACATGACCGTGTCCCGCTGGTGGACATGACCGTGTCCCGGTGGTGGACATGACCGTGTCCCGCTGGTGGACATGACCGTGTCCCGGTGGTGGACATGACCGTGTCCCGGTGGTGGACATGACCATGTCCCGAATACAACAGGTGCAGACATTACAGTGAAATGCTTACTTACAGCCCTTAACCAACAGTGCATTTATTTCTTAACCAAAAAAAGTAAAAATAAAACAACAACAAAAAAGTGTTGAGAAAAAAAGAGCAGAAGTAAAATAAAGTGACAGTAGGGAGGCTATATATACAGGGGGGTACCGGTGCAGAGTCAATGTGCGGGGGCACCGGCTAGTTGAGGTAGTTGAGGTAATATGTACATGTGGGTAGAGTTAAAGTGACTATGCATAAATAATTAACTTCATCAGAATGTGAACAGATTTGTATCAACATTCTGAAAAATGTTCTCCTGATTTTCCTGTTGCAGCCTTCTCCTCTGTCTGTTCCAAGTCTCCCACTTCAGAAATAGACGTCTTATTAAATTTGATGAAGAGATTATAGAAATGTTGTCATCTGTATAACAAACATGCAAATGTACCAGAAAATGTGAAAGGACGTAAAAGCAGTTGTAGTGTTATTTAGTCACGTTTTACAGCACTGTGTCCCAAATGGCACCCTATTCCCTATATAGTGCACTACTTTAGACCAGATAATGGCACCCTATTCCCTATATAGTGCACTACTTTAGACCAGATAATGGCACCCTATTCCCTATATAGTGCACTACTTTAGACCAGGGCCCTATGACACCCTATTCCCTATATAGTGCACTACTTTAGACCAGAGCCCTATGACACCCTATTCCCTATATAGTGCACTACTTTAGACCAGAGAATGGCACCCTATTCCCTATATAGTGCACTACTTTAGACCAGAGAATGGCACCCTATTCCCTATATAGTGCACTACTTTAGACCAGGGCCCTATGACACCCTATTCCCTATATAGTGCACTACTTTAGACCAGAGAATGGCACCCTATTCCCTATATAGTGCACTACTTTAGACCAGAGAATGGCACCCTATTCCCTATATAGTGCACTACTTTAGACCAGGGCCCTATGACACCCTATTCCCTATATAGTGCACTACTTTAGACCAGAGCCCTATGACACCCTATTCCCTATATAGTGCACTACTTTAGACCAGAGAATGGCACCCTATTCCCTATATAGTGCACTACTTTAGACCAGAGAATGGCACCCTATTCCCTATATAGTGCACTACTTTAGACCAGGGCCCTATGACACCCTATTCCCTATATAGTGCACTACTTTAGACCAGAGAATGGCACCCTATTCCCTATATAGTGCACTACTTTAGACCAGAGAATGGCACCCTATTCCCTATATAGTGCACTACTTTAGACCAGAGCCCTATGACACCCTATTCCCTATATAGTGCACTACTTTAGACCAGAGCCCTATGACACCCTATTCCCTATATAGTGCACTACTTTAGACCAGAGCCCTATGACACCCTATTCCCTATATAGTGCACTACTTTAGACCAGAGCCCTATGACACCCTATTCCCTATATAGTGCACTACTTTAGACCAGAGCCCTATGACACCCTATTCCCTATATAGTGTACTACTTTAGACCAGAGAATGGCACCCTATTCCCTATATAGTGCACTACTTTAGACCAGGGCCCTATGACACCCTATTCCCTATATAGTGCACTACTTTAGACCAGAGAATGGCACCCTATTCCCTATATAGTGCACTACTTTAGACCAGAGAATGGCACCCTATTCCCTATATAGTGCACTACTTTAGACCAGAGCCCTATGACACCCTATTCCCTATATAGTGCACTACTTTAGACCAGAGCCCTATGACACCCTATTCCCTATATAGTGCACTACTTTAGACCAGAGCCCTATGACACCCTATTCCCTATATAGTGCACTACTTTAGACCAGAGCCCTATGACACCCTATTCCCTATATAGTGCACTACTTTAGACCAGAGCCCTATGACACCCTATTCCCTATATAGTGCACTACTTTAGACCAGGGCCCTATGACACCCTATTCCCTATATAGTGCACTACTTTAGACCAGGGCCCTATGACACCCTATTCCCTATATAGTGCACTACTTTAGACCAGGGCCCTATGACACCCTATTCCCTATATAGTGCACTACTTTAGACCAGGGCCCTTTACTTTCAGAACAAGACCTTCACCATTAGCTGTCTGGTATTAAACCACTGTCCTTCCTCACATTAAACACATGCAGATGGAGCTCAATAGAATCTGTGTTTCTGTTTTTACTAAACTTTTGAATATATAAGAGGCCTTTATAGGTCGTTATCAATAAAACGTCACAAGGTGCAGAGCGTTTGATTTTGCTGCTGTGGGGGGCAAGGAGACTCCAGCTCTGCTAAAACCATGACAACTGTGTGCTGTTTTGAAGGGATTGTTTAATAAACGTTAATGATTTGGTTGTTCCATATAAACCTATTAAACCACTGTCCTTCCATTAAACATGCCGATGGAGCGCAAAGTAATCTGTGTGTTTCTGTTTTTGCCCTCAGAACAGCCTCAATTCGTCGGGGCATGGACTCTACAAGGTGTCGAAAGCGTTCCACAGGGATGCTGGCCCGTGTTGACTCCAATGTTTCCCACAGTTGTGTCAAGTTGGCTGGATGTCCTTCGGGTGGTGGACCATTCTTGATACACACGGGAAACTGTTGAGCGGGAAAAACCCAGCAGCTTTGCAGTTCTTGACACAAACCGGTGCGCCTGGCACCTACTACCATACCCCGTTCAAAGGCACTTAAATATTTTGTCTTGCTCATTCACCCTCTGAATGGCACAGATACACAATCCATGTCTCAAGGCTTAAAAATCCTTATTTAACCTGTCTCCTCCCCTTCATCTACACTGATTGAAGTGGATTTAACAGGTTCCATCAATAAGGGATCATAGCTTTCACCTGGATTCACCTGGTCAGTCTATGTCATGGAAAGAGCAGGTGTTCTTAATGATTTGTACACTCAGTGTACAGTGGGGGAAAAAATTTATTTAGTCAGCCACCAATTGTGCAAGTTCTCCCACTTAAAAAGATGAGAGGCCTGTAATTTTCATCATAGGTACACGTCAACTTTGACAGACAAAATGAGAAAAAAAAATCCAGAAAATCACATTGTAGGATTTTTTATGAATTTATTTGCAAATTATGGTGGAAAATAAGTGAGATCTTGCGTGGAGCCCCAGATCGAGGGAGATTATCAGTGGTCTTGTATGTCTTCCATTTCCTAATAATTGCTCCCACAGTTGATTTCTTCAAACCAAGCTGCTTACCTATTGCAGATTCAGTCTTCCCAGCCTGGTGCAGGTCTACAATTTTGTTTCTGGTGTCCTTTGACAGCTCTTTGGTCTTGGCCATAGTGGAGTTTGGAGTGTGACTGTTTGAGGCTTTTATACAGGTAACAAGCTGAGATTAGGAGCACTCCCTTTAAGAGTGTGCTCCTTATCTCAGCTCGTTACCTGTATAAAAGACACCTGGGAGCCAGAAGTCTTTCTGATTGAGAGGGGGTCAAATACTTATTTCCCTCATTAAAATGCAAATCAATTAATAACATTTTTGACATGGGTTTTTCTGGATTTCTTTGTTGTTATTCTGTCTCTCACTCTTCAAATAAACCTACCATTAAAATTATAGACTGATCATGTCTTTGTCAGTGGGCAAACGTACAAAATCAGCAGCGGATCAAATACTTTTTTCCCTCACTGTAACTGTCATCCTCACCATTACATCAGTACTACAACTACCATCATCATCATTACTACTACTACCACCATCATTAAACTGCTATCATTACCATCACCCCTACTACCATCATCATTACTACTACTACCACCACCACCATCATTAAACTGCTATCATTACCATCACCCCTACTACCATCATCATTACTACTACCATCACCACCATCATTAAACTGCTATCATTACCATCACCCCTACTACCACCACCATCATTAAACTGATATCATTACCATCACCCCTACTACCATCATCATTACTACTACTACCACCATCATCATTAAACTGATATCATTACCATCACCCCTACTACCATCATCATTACTACTACTACTACCACCACCATCATTAAACTGATATCATTACCATCACCCCTACTACCATCATCATTACTACTACTACCACCATCAACATTAAACTGATATCATTACCATCACCCCTACTACCATCATCATTACTACTACTACTACCACCACCATCATTAAACTGATATCATTACCATCACCCCTACTACCATCATCATTACTACTGCTACCACCACCATCATTAAACTGATATCATTACCATCACCCCTACTACCATCATCATTACTACTACTACTACCACCATCATCATTAAACTGATATCATTACCATCACCCCTACTACCATCATCATTACTACTACTACTACCACCACCATCATTAAACTGATATCATTACCATCACCCCTACTACCATCATCACTACTACTACTACCACCACCATCATTAAACTGCTATCATTACCATCACCCCTACTACCATCATCATTACTACTACCATCACCACCATCATTAAACTGATATCATTACCATCACCCCTACTACCATCATCATTACTACTACTACCACCATCAACATTAAACTGATATCATTACCATCACCCCTACTACCATCATCATTACTACTACTACTACCACCACCATCATTAAACTGCTATCATTACCATCACCCCTACTACCATCATCATTACTACTACTACTACCACCACCATCATTAAACTGCTATCATTACCATCACCCCTACTACCATCATCATTACTACTACTACTACCACCATCATCATTAAACTGATATCATTACCATCACCCCTACTACCATCATCATTACTACTACTACTACCACCACCATCATTAAACTGATATCATTACCATCACCCCTACTACCATCATCACTACTACTACTACCACCACCATCATTAAACTGCTATCATTACCATCACCCCTACTACCATCATCATTACTACTACTACTACCATCACTATCATTAAACTGCTATCATTACCATCACCCCTACTACCATCATCATTACCAATACTACTACCACCACCATCATTAAACTGCTATCATTACCATCACCCCTACTACCATCATCATTACCACTACTACTACTACCACCATCATTAAACTGCTATCATTACCATCACCCCTACTACCATCATCATTACTACTACTACTACCACCACCATCATTAAACTGCTATCATTACCATCACCCCTACTACCATCATCATTACTACTACTACTACCACCACCATCATTAAACTGCTATCATTACCATCACCCCTACTACCATCATCATTACTACCACTACTGGTCCTCTGTAGCTCAGCTGGTAGAGCACGGCGCTTGTAACGCTAAGGTAGTGGGTTCGATCCCCGGGACCACCCATACACAAAAAAAAATAATGAATGCACGCATGACTGTAAGTCGCTTTGGATAAAAGCGTCTGCTAAATGGCATATTATATGATATTATTATACTACTACAACCACCATCATTAAACTGCCATCATTACCATCACCCCTACTACCATCATCATTACTACTACTACTACCACCACCATCATTAAACTGCTATCATTACCATCACCCCTACTACCATCATCATTACTACTACTACTACCACCACTATCATTAAACCGCTATCATTACCATCACCCCTACTACCATCATCATTACTACTACTACTACCACCATCATTAAACTGCTATCATTACCATCACCCCTACTACCATCATCATTACTACTACTACTACCACCATCATTAAACTGCTATCATTACCATCACCCCTACTACCATCATCATTACTACTACTACTACCACCACCATCATTAAACTGATATCATTACCATCACCCCTACTACCATCATCATTACTACTACTACTACCACCACCATCATTAAACTGCTATCATTACCATCACCCCTACTACCATCATCATTACTACTACTACTACCACCATCATTAAACTGCTATCATTACCATCACCCCTACTACCATCATCATTACTACTACTACTACCACCACCATCATTAAACTGCTATCATTACCATCACCCCTACTACCATCATCATTACTACTACTACCACCACCATCATTAAACTGCTATCATTACCATCACCCCTACTACCATCATCATTACTACTATTACTACCACCACACCATCATTAAACTGCTATCATTACCATCACCCCTACTACCATCATCATTACTACTATTACTACCACCACACCATCATTAAACTGCTATCATTACCATCACCCCTACTACCATCATCATTACTACTACTACTACCATCACTATCATTAAACTGATATCATTACCATCACCCCTACTACCATCATCATTACTACTACTACCACCACCACCATCATTAAACTGCTATCATTACCATCACCCCTACTACCATCATCATTACTACTACTACCACCACCATCATTAAACTGATATCATTACCATCACCCCTACTACCATCATCATTACTACTACTACTACCACCACCACCATTAAACTGCTATCATTACCATCACCCCTACTACCATCATCATTACTACTACTACCACCACCATCATTAAACTGATATCATTACCATCACCCCTACTACCATCATCATTACTACTACTACTACCACCACCACCATTAAACTGCTATCATTACCATAACCACCCATACCACTACTACCACCACCATCATTAAACTGCTATCATTACCATCACCCCTACTACCATCATCATTACTACTACTACTACCACCACTATAACTAACTTATAACTAACTAACTGTCATCCTCACCATTACATCAGTGCTACAACTACCATCATCATTGTAAGTCGCTCTGGATAAGAGCTATGTTGAACAATTTAAGCACAGCATTTTGCAACTCAGGTCTGCTGTTTTTCAGCATTTCATTTCTGATGTTATCTAGACCACAAGCCTTCTTTGGTTTTTATAGATTTGAGCTTTTCATGTAGTTCTTGTTGGGTTGTTGGGTAATCTAATGGATTTAGGTTGTTTTTAATGACTGATTCAAGGATGTTACATTTTTCTTAAATTTTTAATTGGTAATATTGTAAGCCTTTCTGAGGGATATTTTTGAATAGATTATCAAAATAAGTTTTCCAAATTCCTTCATCTTGTATGGCTAATTATTGTGGCTTTGTCATGCTTAAATTGTTCCACATGTCCCAGAACTGATTTTGGTTTATTGCGTTTTCAATTTCATAAAGTGTCTTATTGGTATAATTCAATTTCTTGCGTTTCAGTGTATGTTTATACTGTTTCAGAGTTTCAAAGTATTCAGCGTAGCTCCGGGTTGTTTTGCTGCTTATGTTTTTCATTTGATATTTGTCTTAGGTGTTTTCTAATTGTTTTACATTCGTTATCAAATCATTTTTCAGAAACATTTTGTTTTTTGTTTCTGATGTTGTATTTCTTTGGTTTTCTCAAATTTGCTTTTGATGCTGCTTTTTGGAAAATGCAATTGATGTTTCAAGGAGCCGAATTGACACCTTCTTTATTGTTTTGGTATTGTGAGTTATTGAAGACCTGTATAGAGTTCATCAGTTCATTTGAGTTCAATGTTTCAAAGTTTCAATGAATTTCTCTGCACTGTTTGGAGCCCATCTGTACGATTGGTTCATGTTGTAGAGTTTATTGGGCTGTTTCTTTTTCATGAGTATTGCTGGTTAATTTCTTCAGAAACACAATGATCTGTCTGTGTCCATGTCAGTGATGGCATAATCGACTACACTTGTCCCAAGAGCTGAGTAGTAAGTAAACTGACCTAAAGAGTCCCCTCTGATTCTACCATTAAGCATGTACAGGTCTAAGGCTCGACAGAGATGCACTAACTCCTTCCTGTTTTTGGTCAGGACTGTTTCTATTATTTATAATAGGGCTACTGTACAAGGAGGGGTGTCCAATATGTGGTGGTTACCTCCCCCATCAGTGTAGTCAGGCTCAGAACCTGTTCTCGCATTGAAATCTCCACAAAGAAGCACTTTACCCTCTGCCTGAAATTGAATGATTTCTGTTTGGATTTTGTCTAAAAACTGATCATCATAATATGATGAATCTGAAGGAGGAGCATAAGCTGCACATACAGTGCCTTCGGAAAGTATTCAGACCCCTCGACTTTTTCCACATTTTGTTACATTACAGCCTTGTTCTAAAATGGATTAAATACAAAACAATCCTCAGCAATCTACACACAATACCCATAATGACAAAGCGAAAACAGGTTTTTAGAAATGTTTGCAAATGTATTAAAAATAAAAAACAGAAATACCTTATTTACCTAAGTATTCAGACCCTTTGCTATGAGACTCAAAATTGAGCTCAGGTGCATCCTGTTTCCATTTATCATCCTTGAGATGTTTCCACAATTTCATTGGAGTCCACCTGTGGTAAATTCAACTGATTGGACATGATTTGGAAAGGCACACAACTGTCTATATAAGGTCAGAGCAAAAACCAAGCCATGAGGTCGAAGGAATTGTCCATAGTGCTCCGAGACAGGATTGTGTTGAGGCACAGATCTGGGGAAGGGTACCAAAACCTTTCTGCAGCATTGAAGATCCCCAAGAACACAGTGGCCTCCATCATTCTTAAATGGAAGAAGTTTGGAACCACCAAGACTCTTCCTAGAGCTGGCCGCCCGGCCAAACTGAGCAATCAGGGGAGAAGGGCCTTGGTCAGGGAGGTGACCAAGAACCCGACGGTCACTCTGAAAGAGCTCCAGAGTTCCTCTGTGGAGATGGGAGAACCTTCCAGAAGGACAACCATCTCTACAGCACTCCACCAATCAGGCCTTCATGGTAGAGTGGCCAGACGGAAGCCACTCCTCAGTAAAAGGCACATGACAGCCCGCTTGGAGTTTGCCAAAAGGCACCTAAAGACTCTCAGACCATGAGAAACAAGATTCTCTGGTCTGATGAAACCAAGATTGAACTCTTTGGCCTTTACATTTACATTTTAGTCATTTAGCAGACGCTCTTATCCAGAGCGACTTACAGGAGCAATTAGGATTAAGTGCCTTGCTTAAGGGCACATCGACAGATTTTTCACCTAGTCGGCTCGGGGATTAGAACCAGCGACCTTTCGGTTACTGGCACAACGCTCTTACCCACTAAGCTACCTGCCGCCCAGCTACCTGCCGCCCAGGCCTGAATGCCAAGTGTCACGTCTGGAGGAAACCTGGCACCATCCCTACAGTGAAGCATGGTGGTTGCAGCATCATGCTGTGGGGATGTTTTTCAGTGGCAGGTACTGGGAGACTAGTCAGTGTCGAGGGAAAGATTAACGAAGCAAAGTACAGAGAGATCCTTGATGAAAACCTGCTCCAGAGCGCTCAGGACCTCAGACTGGGGCGAAGGTTCACCTTCCAACAGGACAACGACCCTAAGCACACAGCCAAGACAATGCAGGAGTGGCTTCGGAACAAGTCTCTGAATGTCCTTGAGTGGCCCAGCCAGAGCCCGGACTTGAACCCGATCGAACATCTCTGGAGAGACCTGAAAAATGCTGTGCAGCAACGCCCCCCATCCAACCTGACAGAGCTTGAGAGGATCTGCATAGAAGAATGGGAGAAACTCCCCAAATACAGGTGTGCCAAGCTTGTAGCGTCATACCCAAGAAGACTCAATCGCTGTCTAAGGTGCTTCAACAAAGTACTGAATAAATGGTTTGAATACTTACGTAAATGTGATATTTCCGTTTTTTATTTGTAATAAAAAATTTCTAAAAAACAGTTTTTACCTTGTCATTATGGGGGGTGTAGATTGGTGAGAGGAAGAAAACAATTGAATCCATTTTAGATTAAGGCTGTAACGAAACAAAATGTAGAAAAAGTCAAGGGGTCTGAATACTTTCCGAATGCACTGTCTGTATACATCACTGTCACAATAGATTGTACCTTTGTTAAGTTTTAGCCAAATGTGGTTAGTACCTTTTTTCATTTAATTCAGCACTAAAAGTCCTGTTTATGGCAAATGATGATTCTACCTGAGTCCCAGCCCCGTTTAAAATGTTTATGTTTGATTGATGGTAGTCAACTTTCTCTATAGCCTGAGAGACACTGAATAACAATGTCTCCACGACACCATGTTTCCAGTAGGATTATGATGTCCTGTCCCTTTACGTTTTTTTTAACAAATTCTGGATTTGTTGTTTTATAGCCAAAATGTGAAGAGTACAGGCCCTGGATATTCCAAGAGCTGATAGTTAATGATCTCATTATAATAAGTGATATTCACTGGTTTGAGTAAAGCACAGTATATTAAAAATTAAAAATAAATAAAATAGGAACAAATAAATATATATATACACTACCGTTCAAAAGTTTGGGGTCACTTCGAAATGTCCTTGTTTTCGAAAGAAAATAAAAAGCTGGTGACACTGTCTGTGATTTATTTAGAATTCAAGGCACACTTAACCAGCATGGCTACCACAGCATTCTGCAGCGATACGCCATCCCATCTGGTTTGGGCTTAGTGGGACTATCATTTGTTTTTCAACAGGACAATGACCCAACACACCTCCAGGCTGTGTAAGGGCTATTTTACCAAGAAGGAGAGTGATGGAGTGCTGCATCAGATGACCTGGCCTCCACAATCACCTGACCTCAACCCAATTGAGATGGTTTGGGATGAGTTGGACCGCAGAGTGAAGGAAAAGCAGCCAACAAGTGCTCAGCAAATGTGGGAACTCCTTCAAGACTGTTGGAAAAGCATTCCAGGTGAAGCTGGTTGAGAGAATGCCAAGAGTGTGCAAAGCTGTCATCAAGGCAAAGGTTGGCTACTTCGAAGAATCTAAAATCTAAAATATATTTTGATTTGTTTAACACTTATTTGGTTACTACATGATTCCATATGTGTTCTTTCATAGTTTTGATGTCTTCACTATTATTCTACAATGTAGAAAATTGTCAAAAATAAAGAAAAACCCTTGAATGAGTAGGTGTGTACAAACTTTTGACTGGTATTGTAAGTGTGTGAGATTCTGGGCCTATGCACTAGTGTAAACATCTGTCCCTGTCCAGAGAGCCAGAACCTGCGGAGGCAACAGTAGTGACAGATGACAGATGGGAGAGAGGGGTGTGTGTCTGTGTCTTAGCTCACACACTCCTATCTCTGACAGCTCCACCAAACAGTTGTTCCCTCCCAAAATAACCTCCATTCCACAGCCTTATATGTCCAGCAGCAGCCGTGTTGCCCTCCAGCCCCCCCACCCTGCTCTCAGCTCTCAGCCTGGCCTGAGAAGGCATCATATATCCAGGCAGGACAATACAGTCCATTGCTGCTGCCTTCATTGTAGCCTGGTGGCAGCTGGTCGGTGGTAAACCTTGGGGTTCTGGAGGATCAGCCGAGGCCTCTCTCTCTCTCTCTCTCTGTCCATCGGAGCCAGTCTTTCTGTGTCTCTGTCTGCCTGGCGTCCCCTCACCATGCAGCCTTCCACCATGGACCCCAGCACCACCAAGCTCATCCAGCCTACTGTGGACCTCACCATCACCCAGTTGAACCAGGAGTGTCTCCTCCACCTCCTCTCCTACTTGGATAAAGACAGTTGTAGGTCTCTCTCCCTGACCTGCCATCGGCTCAGACAGGTCTACCTGGACCCCAGGCTGTGGTCACTGCTTCTGTTCCGCTCCCCCTCTGAGCTGAGGAGAGATAACTATGTGTTAGGACCGTCGCTGCGCTATCTGGCTGTCACCTGGCACAGCTCCAGGGTCAAGGTATGCAACGTAGAGGACTGGATGAAGAATCAGTTCCAGAAGGATCTCTGTAGAAAACATGAGAGTCTGGTCAGCAGCTTCCTGGAACGCGTCTGTACCGTGTGAGTAATTACGTCTGTTTCTGTTTATATACACTACGGGTCAGTTTTAGAACACCGACTCATTCAAGGGTTTTTCTTTATTTTTACTATTTTCTACATTGTATAATAATAGTGAAGACATAAAAACTATGAAGTAACACATATGGAATCATGTAGTAACCAAAAAAGTGCTAAACAAATCAAAATATATTTTATATTTGAGATTCTTCAAATAGCCACCCCTTTGCCTTGATGACAGCTTTGCACACTCTTGGCATTCTCTCAACCAGCTTCATGAGGTAGTCACCTGGAATGCGTTTCAATTAACTAGTGTGCCTTGTTAATTTGTGGAATTTCTTTCCTTCTTAATGCGTTTGAGCCAATCAGTTGTGTTGTGACAAGGTGGGGGGGTATACAGAAGATAGTCCTATTTGGTAAAAGACCAAGTCCATATTATGGCAAGAACAGCTCAAATAAGCAAAGAGAAATGACCGTCCATCACTACTTTAAGACATGAAGGTCAGTCAATGTTCTCAGGAATGGAATACCCAGAGTTACCTCTGCTGCAGAGGATAAGTTCATTGGAGTTACCAGACTCAGAAATTGCAGCCCAAATAAATGCTTCACAGAGTTCAAGTAACAGACACATCTCAACATCAACTGGCTAGAGAAGACTGTGTGAATCAGGCTGTCATTGTCACATTGCTTAATGTTGGTCTCTAGTCCTTCCTCCCTCCAGGTCTTGTTAGCTTAGTACCAGCCTTAACCTTGGTCTCTAGTCCTTCCTCCCTCCAGGTCTCGTTAGCTTAGTACCAGCCTTAACCTTGGTCTCTAGTCCTTCCTCCCTCCAGGTCTCGTTAGCTTACTACCAGCCTTAACCTTGGTCTCTAGTCCTTCCTCCCTCCAGGTCTCGTTAGCTTAGTACCAGCCTTAACCTTGGTCTCTAGTCCTTCCTCCCTCCAGGTCTCGTTAGCTTAGTACCAGCCTTAACCTTGGTCTCTAGTCCTTCCTCCCTCCAGGTCTCGTTAGCTTAGTACCAGCCTTAACCTTGGTCTCTAGTCCTTCCTCCCTCCAGGTCTCGTTAGCTTAGTACCAGCCTTAACCTTGGTCTCTAGTCCTTCCTCCCTCCAGGTCTCGTTAGCTTAGTACCAGCCTTAACGTTGGTCTCTAGTCCTTCCTCCCTCCAGGTCTCGTTAGCTTAGTACCAGCCTTAACCTTGGTCTCTAGTCCTTCCTCCCTCCAGGTCTCGTTAGCTTAGTACCAGCCTTAACCTTGGTCTCTAGTCCTTCCTCCCTTCAGGTCTCGTTAGCTTAGTACCAGCCTTAACGTTGGTCTCTAGTCCTTCCTCCCTCCAGGTCTCGTTAGCTTAGTACCAGCCTTAACCTTGGTCTCTAGTCCTTCCTCCCTCCAGGTCTCGTTAGCTTAGTACCAGCCTTAACCTTGGTCTCTAGTCCTTCCTCCCTCCAGGTCTCGTTAGCTTAGTACCAGCCTTAACATTGGTCTCTAGTCCTTCCTCCCTCCAGGTCTCGTTAGCTTAGTACCAGCCTTAACCTTGGTCTCTAGTCCTTCCACCCTCCAGGTCTCGTTAGCTTAGTACCAGCCTTAACCTTGGTCTCTAGTCCATCCTCCCTCCAGGTCTCGTTAGCTTAGTACCAGCCTTAACCTTGGTCTCTAGTCCATCCTCCCTCCAGGTCTCGTTAGCTTAGTACCAGCCTTAACCTTGGTCTCTAGTCCTTCCACCCTCCCTTCAGGTCTCGTTAGCTTAGTACCAGCCTTAACCTTGGTCTCTAGTCCTTCCTCCCTCCAGGTCTCGTTAGCTTAGTACCAGCCTTAACCTTGGTCTCTAGTCCTTCCTCCCTCCAGGTCTCGTTAGCTTAGTACCAGCCTTAACCTTGGTCTCTAGTCCATCCTCCCTCCAGTTCTCGTTAGCTTAGTACCAGCCTTAACCTTGGTCTCTAGTCCTTCCACCCTCCAGGTCTCGTTAGCTTAGTACCAGCCTTAAACTTGGTCTCTAGTCCATCCTCCCTCCAGGTCTCGTTAGCTTAGTACCAGCCTTAACCTTGGTCTCTAGTCCTTCCACCCTCCCTTCAGGTCTCGTTAGCTTAGTACCAGCCTTAACCTTGGTCTCTAGTCCTTCCTCCCTCCAGGTCTCGTTAGCTTAGTACCAGCCTTAACCTTGGTCTCTAGTCCTTCCTCCCTCCAGGTCTCGTTAGCTTAGTACCAGCCTTAACCTTGGTCTCTAGTCCATCCTCCCTCCAGGTCTCGTTAGCTTAGTACCAGCCTTAACCTTGGTCTCTAGTCCTTCCACCCTCCAGGTCTCGTTAGCTTAGTACCAGCCTTAACCTTGGTCTCTAGTCCTTCCACCCTCCAGGTCTCGTTAGCTTAGTACCAGCCTTAACCTTGGTCTCTAGTCCTTCCTCCCTCCAGGTCTCGTTAGCTTAGTACAAGCCTTAACCTTGGTCTCTAGTCCTTCCTCCCTCCAGGTCTCGTTAGCTTAGTACCAGCCTTAACCTTGGTCTCTAGTCCTTCCTCCCTCCAGGTCTCGTTAGCTTAGTACCAGCCTTAACCTTGGTCTCTAGTCCATCCTCCCTCCAGGTCTCGTTAGCTTAGTACCAGCCTTAACCTTGGTCTCTAGTCCTTCCTCCCTCCAGGTCTCGTTAGCTTAGTACCAGCCTTAACCTTGGTCTCTAGTCCTTCCACCCTCCCTTCAGGTCTCGTTAGCTTAGTACCAGCCTTAACCTTGGTCTCTAGTCCTTCCTCCCTCCAGGTCTCGTTAGCTTAGTACCAGCCTTAACCTTGGTCTCTAGTCCTTCCTCCCTCCAGGTCTCGTTAGCTTAGTACCAGCCTTAACCTTGGTCTCTAGTCCTTCCACCCTCCAGGTCTCGTTAGCTTAGTACCAGCCTTAACCTTGGTCTCTAGTCCTTCCTCCCTCCAGGTCTCGTTAGCTTAGTACCAGCCTTAACCTTGGTCTCTAGTCCCCCCTCCCTCCAGGTCTCGTTAGCTTAGTACCAGCCTTAACCTTGGTCTCTAGTCCTTCCTCCCTCCAGGTCTCGTTAGCTTAGTACCAGCCTTAACCTTGGTCTCTAGTCCTTCCTCCCTTCAGGTCTCGTTAGCTTAGTACCAGCCTTAACGTTGGTCTCTAGTCCTTCCTCCCTCCAGGTCTCGTTAGCTTAGTACCAGCCTTAACCTTGGTCTCTAGTCCTTCCTCCCTCCAGGTCTCGTTAGCTTAGTACCAGCCTTAACCTTGGTCTCTAGTCCTTCCTCCCTCCAGGTCTCGTTAGCTTAGTACCAGCCTTAACCTTGGTCTCTAGTCCTTCCTCCCTCCAGGTCTCGTTAGCTTAGTACCAGCCTTAACCTTGGTCTCTAGTCCTTCCACCCTCCAGGTCTCGTTAGCTTAGTACCAGCCTTAACCTTGGTCTCTAGTCCATCCTCCCTCCAGGTCTCGTTAGCTTAGTACCAGCCTTAACCTTGGTCTCTAGTCCATCCTCCCTCCAGGTCTCGTTAGCTTAGTACCAGCCTTAACCTTGGTCTCTAGTCCTTCCACCCTCCCTTCAGGTCTCGTTAGCTTAGTACCAGCCTTAACCTTGGTCTCTAGTCCTTCCTCCCTCCAGGTCTCGTTAGCTTAGTACCAGCCTTAACCTTGGTCTCTAGTCCTTCCTCCCTCCAGGTCTCGTTAGCTTAGTACCAGCCTTAACCTTGGTCTCTAGTCCATCCTCCCTCCAGTTCTCGTTAGCTTAGTACCAGCCTTAACCTTGGTCTCTAGTCCTTCCACCCTCCAGGTCTCGTTAGCTTAGTACCAGCCTTAACCTTGGTCTCTAGTCCATCCTCCCTCCAGGTCTCGTTAGCTTAGTACCAGCCTTAACCTTGGTCTCTAGTCCTTCCACCCTCCCTTCAGGTCTCGTTAGCTTAGTACCAGCCTTAACCTTGGTCTCTAGTCCTTCCTCCCTCCAGGTCTCGTTAGCTTAGTACCAGCCTTAACCTTGGTCTCTAGTCCTTCCTCCCTCCAGGTCTCGTTAGCTTAGTACCAGCCTTAACCTTGGTCTCTAGTCCATCCTCCCTCCAGGTCTCGTTAGCTTAGTACCAGCCTTAACCTTGGTCTCTAGTCCTTCCACCCTCCAGGTCTCGTTAGCTTAGTACCAGCCTTAACCTTGGTCTCTAGTCCTTCCACCCTCCAGGTCTCGTTAGCTTAGTACCAGCCTTAACCTTGGTCTCTAGTCCTTCCTCCCTCCAGGTCTCGTTAGCTTAGTACCAGCCTTAACCTTGGTCTCTAGTCCTTCCTCCCTCCAGGTCTCGTTAGCTTAGTACCAGCCTTAACCTTGGTCTCTAGTCCTTCCTCCCTCCAGGTCTCGTTAGCTTAGTACCAGCCTTAACCTTGGTCTCTAGTCCATCCTCCCTCCAGGTCTCGTTAGCTTAGTACCAGCCTTAACCTTGGTCTCTAGTCCTTCCTCCCTCCAGGTCTCGTTAGCTTAGTACCAGCCTTAACCTTGGTCTCTAGTCCTTCCACCCTCCCTTCAGGTCTCGTTAGCTTAGTACCAGCCTTAACCTTGGTCTCTAGTCCTTCCTCCCTCCAGGTCTCGTTAGCTTAGTACCAGCCTTAACCTTGGTCTCTAGTCCTTCCTCCCTCCAGGTCTCGTTAGCTTAGTACCAGCCTTAACCTTGGTCTCTAGTCCTTCCACCCTCCAGGTCTCGTTAGCTTAGTACCAGCCTTAACCTTGGTCTCTAGTCCTTCCTCCCTTCAGGTCTCGTTAGCTTAGTACCAGCCTTAACCTTGGTCTCTAGTCCTCCCTCCCTCCAGGTCTCGTTAGCTTAGTACCAGCCTTAACCTTGGTCTCTAGTCCTTCCACCCTCCAGGTCTCGTTAGCTTAGTACCAGCCTTAACCTTGGTCTCTAGTCCTTCCTCCCTCCAGGTCTCGTTAGCTTAGTACCAGCCTTAACCTTGGTCTCTAGTCCTTCCACCCTCCAGGTCTCGTTAGCTTAGTACCAGCCTTAACCTTGGTCTCTAGTCCTTCCACCCTCCAGGTCTCGTTAGCTTAGTACCAGCCTTAACCTTGGTCTCTAGTCCTTCCACCCTCCAGGTCTCGTTAGCTTAGTACCAGCCTTAACCTTGGTCTCTAGTCCTTCCTCCCTCCAGGTCTCGTTAGCTTAGTACCAGCCTTAACCTTGGTCTCTAGTCCTCCCTCCCTCCAGGTCTCGTTAGCTTAGTACCAGCCTTAACCTTGGTCTCTAGTCCTTCCTCCCTTCAGGTCTCGTTAGCTTAGTACCAGCCTTAACCTTGGTCTCTAGTCCTTCCACCCTCCAGGTCTCGTTAGCTTAGTACCAGCCTTAACCTTGGTCTCTAGTCCTTCCTCCCTCCAGGTCTCGTTAGCTTAGTACCAGCCTTAACCTTGGTCTCTAGTCCTTCCTCCCTCCAGGTCTTGTTAGCTTAGTACCAGCCTTAACCTTGGTCTCTAGTCCATCCTCCCTCCAGGTCTTGTTAGCTTAGTACCAGCCTTAACCTTGGTCTCTAGTCCTTCCTCCCTCCAGGTCTCTTTAGCTTAGTACCAGCCTTAACCTTGGTCTCTAGTCCTTCCACCCTCCCTTCAGGTCTCGTTAGCTTAGTACCAGCCTTAACCTTGGTCTCTAGTCCTTCCTCCCTCCAGGTCTCGTTAGCTTAGTACCAGCCTTAACCTTGGTCTCTAGTCCTTCCTCCCTCCAGGTCTCGTTAGCTTAGTACCAGCCTTAACTTTGGTCTCTAATCCTTCCTCCCTCCAGGTCTCGTTAGCTTAGTACCAGCCTTAACCTTGGTCTCTAGTCCTTCCACCCTCCAGGTCTCGTTAGCTTAGTACCAGCCTTAACCTTGGTCTCTAGTCCTTCCTCCCTCCAGGTCTCGTTAGCTTAGTACCAGCCTTAACCTTGGTCTCTAGTCCTTCCTCCCTTCAGGTCTCTATCTGATTGCTACTGTAGATCATGTTATGTATGCTTTATAACCACACATACACTTTTCCTACTAGCACTAACTTTGCTGATAACTTCTTTACTGAGGAAAAAATGTACTTACTATGACTGTGATATGTGGTTGTCTCACCTCTCTTAAGATGAATGCACTAACTGTAAGTCGCTCTGGATAAGAGTCCCTGCTAAATGACTAAAATGTCAAATGTTAATTATCCTTCCTTTCTCCAGGTGTCCTAACCTCCTGTCCCTGACCCTGTCTGGCTGCGGTCATATTTCAGACCAGGAAGTGATCTGTGTTCTGCAGAGCTGCAGTCGGCTCCGCTCCCTCCGTCTGGAGAACTGTGTCCGGGTCACAGACCTCACCCTGCAGGCCCTGGTGCTTCACGGGGTCGGGCTCCACCAGGTCACAGTGGACTTCTGCCGTAACGTTACCAAGGCAGGGCTGGAGACGGTCAGGGAAAGACGGCCGGACATTAGGCTGACCGCTGAGAGGAGCGCAGGGATGATACCAGATATTAAACCGGACAAGAGGACGCAGCAACCAGTCAGACGGAGGCTTCTGCAGAAGGTCCTAATGTTCTCCTGATGACATCACTACAGTTCTCCTGATGAGAGGCTGCAGATGATGACCATAGACTTAACCACAGAACTGCTTCCCAAATGGTACCCTATTCCCTATGTAGTGCACTACTTTAGACCATGGCCCATAGCGCTCTGGTAAATAGTAGTGCACTATGTTGGGAATATTTGGGACACAGACGTCGTTTCACCACCAGGGGGCAGTGTTGTAATGTCTACAGTTTCACCACCAGGGGGCAGTGTTGTAATGTCTACAGTTTCACCACCAGGGGGCAGTGTTGTAATGTCTACAGTTCCACCACCAGGAGGCAGTGTTGTAATGTCTACAGTTCCACCACCAGGAGGCAGTGTTGTAATGTCTACAGTTTCACCACCAGGAGGCAGTGTTGTAATGTCTACAGATGAATGACCTCCCAAAGGGTTGCTGTTTAACCCTCCATGTTTCAGTCTTATTGATCCAAAATAGTTTTGTTTTTGAAGTTATCATTTTTAAAAACTTTATACTGATTTTTATTTGAGGTGTTTTATACTTTGTGTCGTTGGGTTTTATGCTGAGATTTGATGATTTGTTTAAATATTTGTTTAATTGTATTGAACACTAACTGTGGATGTCACAGTTGAGGTCACTGACTGAATGTAGGCCTCTTTCTCAATGTTCTATAAACTGACTGAGTCATCCAGCTCTGAGTCATCCAGCTCCTCACGTTTCTTTCCAATAAAATAACAGTGCAGTGCAGCCCATGAGGAGGGGAGAGGAGAGGAAGGGAAGGGAGGGGAGAGGAGAGGAGGGGGGGAGAGGAGAGGAGAGGAGAGGAGAGGAGAGGAGAGGAGAGGAGAGGAGAGGAGGGAGAGGAGAGGAGGGAGGGGAGAGGAGGGGAGGGGGGGTGAGGAGGGGAGAGGAGAGGAGGGAGAGGAGAGGAGGGAGGGGAGAGGAGGGGAGGGGGGTGCAGCCCATGTTGGACCAATTCCCATTAGAACACATTACGTTGCTTCCTTTACTGGACTCTGTAGTGCCTAGTTACCAACATGTCCTCCCTAGGAGGGGGAGGGGGGTGAGGAGGGTGAGGGGGTGAGGAGGGGGAGGGGGTGAGGAGGGGAGAGGAGGGGGAGGGGGGTGAGGAGGGTGAGGGGGTGAGGAGGGGAGAGGAGGGGGAGGGGGTGAGGAGAGGAGGAGAGGGGGGGGTGAGGAGGGGGAGGGGGTGAGGAGGGGGGAGGAGGGGGTGAGGAGGGGGGAGGAGGGGGAGGGAGAGAGGAGGAGGGGTGAGGAGGGGGTGAGGAGAGGAGGGGAGGGGGGGTGAGGAGGGGAGAGGAGGGGGGGGAGAGGAGGGGGGGGGTGAGGAGGAGAGGAGGGGGGTGAGGAGAGGAGGGGAGGGGGGGGTGAGGAGAGGAGGGGAGGGGGGGGTGAGGAGGAGAGGAGGGGAGGGGAGGGGAGGAGGAGAGGAGGGGAGGGGAGGGGGTGAGGAGGAGAGGAGGGGAGGAGGGGAGGGGGGTGAGGAGGAGAGGAGGGGAGGGGGGTGAGGAGGATAGGAGGGGGGTGAGGAGGATAGGAGGGGGGTGAGGAGGATAGGGGAGGGGAGGGGAGGGGGGGGTGAGGAGGAGGCTGTTGCTTTTTTTGTTGTCTCTCTGCAGCAGAGACATTAACGTCACGTTTTACCCGTTTTACATGTTAGTCATTTAGCAGACGCTCTTCTCCAGAGAGACCTGGTGCATTCCTCTGAAGATAGCTAGGTGGGACAACCACTTATCACAGTGCATTTTTCCTCAAAGTAGCTTTCAGCAAAGTCAGAGCTAGTAGGGAAAAGTGTGAGTTTTAGTTCATGAATGGCAGGGTGTTTTTAAGATACTCTTTGAAGAGGTAGGGTTTCAGACGTTTTCAGAAAAAATGGGCAGGGACTCTGCTGTCCTAGCGTCAGGGGAAAGCTCGTTCCACCATTGGGGTACCAGGACCCAGAAGATCTTGGACTGGAAAGGTGTTTAGTTTAATTTATTAGGATCCCCATTAGCTACTGCACATGCAGCAGTTATTCTTCCTGGGGTCCACATAAAACGTCATGCAGCAAGACAATGATCCAAAACACTCAATCAAGTCTACAAGAAAATGGCTTAAAAATAACACATTTGAAGTTTTGGAATGGCCTAGATGCTGTGGCAGGACTTGAAATGAGCAGTTCATGCTTGAAAAACCCACAAATGTCGCTGAGTTAAAGCAGTTCCTCCACAGTGATGTGATCAACAAAAACAGGAAGCGTTTGGTTGGAGTCATTGCAGCTAAAGGTGGCACAACCAGTTATTGAGTGGAAGGGGGCAATTACTTTTCACACAGGGGAAGCATTTCACACAGGGGTGTTGCATAACTTTGTTAAATAATTAAAATAAGTGGCCATTATTTAACTTTTAGATGTGTTTGTATTGTTGTGTATTGGTAGATATTACTGCACTGTTGGAGCTAGGAACACAAGCATTTCACTACAACCGCAATAACATCTGCTAAACATGTGTATGTGACCAATAACATTTGTTTTGATGTTAGAGAAGCTTCCAGAAGAACACTCTGGGTTCTACTGGATTTACATTCACGTCATCTAGCTCTTATCCAGAGCGACTTACAGTTAGTGAGTTATTATTATTATTATTTAATTTTTTTCTGGCCCCCCCGTGGGAATCGAACCCACAACCCTGGCGTTGCAAACGCCATGCTCTACCAACTGAGCTACCAACAAATCAAAATGTATTTGTCACATGCGCCGAATACAACAGGTGTTGACCTTACAGTGATATGCTTACTTACAGCCCTTAACCAACAGTGCAGTTTTAAGAAAGAATACCAAAAAGAAATCACTAAAAAATTGAATATAAAATAATACGAAATAAAAGTAACACATTTCATGGCTACAGACGTCAGTGCTACGGGTCGGTAGTCATTTAGGGAGGTTACCTTAGTGTTCTTGGGCACAGGGACTATGGTGGTCTGCTTGAAACATGTTGGTATTACAGACTCAGACAGGGAGAGGTTGAAAATGTCAGTGAAGACACTTGCCAGTTGGTCAGCACATGCTCGGAGTACACGTCCTGGTAATCCATCTGGCCCTGCGGCCTTGTGAATGTTGACCTGCTTAAAAGTCTTACTCACATCGGCTACGGAGAGCGTGATCACACAGTCGTCCGGAACAGCTGGTGCTCTCATGCATGCTTCAGTGTTGCTTGCCTCGAAGCGAGCATAGAAGTGGTTTAGCTCGTCTGAAAGTCTTGTGTCACTGGGCAGCTCGCGGCTGTGCTTCCCTTTGTAGTCTGTAATAGTTTTCAAGTCCTGCCACATCTGACGAGCGTCAGAGCCAGTGTAGTACGATTCAATCTTAGTCCTGTATTGACTCTTTGCCTCTTTGATGATTCGTCGGAGGGCATAGCGGGATTTCTTATAAGCGTCCGGGTTAGAGTCCCGTTCCTTGAAAGCGGCAGCTCTACCCTTTTAGCTCAGTGCGGATGTTTCCTGTAATCCATGGCTTCTGGTTGGGGTATGTACGTACGGTCACTGTGGGGACGATGTCATCGATGCACTTATTGATGAAGCCAGTGACTGATGTGGTGTACTCCTCAATGACATCGGAAGAATCCCAGAACATATTCCAGTCTGTGCTAGCAAAACAGTCCTGTAGCTTAGCATCTGCATCATCTGACAACTTTTTTATTAACCGAGTCACTGATGCTTCCTGCTTTAGTTTTTGCTTATAAGCAGGAATCAGGAGGATAGAATTATGGTCAGATTTGCCAAATGGAGGGCGAGGGAGAGCTTTGGCGTCTCTGTGTGTGGAGTAAAGGTGGTCTAGAGTTTTTTTCCCTCTGGTTGCACATTTAACATGCTGGTAGAAATTAGGTAGAACGGATTTAAGTTTCCCTGCATTAAAGTCCCCGGCCACTAGGAGTGCTGCCTCTGGATGAGCGTTTTCCTGTTTACTTATGGCCTTATACTGTTCATTTAGTGCAGTCTTAGTGCCAGCACCGGTTTGTTGTGGTAAATAGACAGCTACAAAGAATATAGATGAAAACTCTCTTGGTAGATAGTGGGACTACAGCTTATCATGAGATACTCTACCTCAGGCGAGCAAAACCTCGATACTTCCTTAGTATTTGATTTTGTGCACCAGCTGTTGTTTACAAATATACACAGACCGCCACCCCTTGTCTTACCAAGTCGAGGCTGCTGTTCTATCCTGCAGATACAGTGTATAACCCGCCAGCTGTATGTTATCCATGTCGTCGTTCAGCCACGACTCGGTGAAACATAAGATATTACAGTTTTTAATGTCCCGTTGTTAGGATATTCCTGCCTGTAGTTCGTCCACTTTATTATCAAGCGATTGTAAATTGGCCAATAGTATCGATGGAAAAGGCAGATTAGCCACTCGTGACCGGCTCCTTACCAAGCACCCCGATCTGCTTCCGCGATATCTCCTTTTCTTTCTACTGTGAATGACGGGGATGAGGGCCCTGTCGGGTGTCTGGAGAAAATCCCTCTCGTCAGACTCATTAAAGAAAAATTATTTGTCCAGTTCAAGGTGAGTAATCGCTGTTCTGATGTCCAGAAGTTATTTTCGGTCATAAGAGACGGTAGCAGCAACATTATGTACAAAATAAGTTACAAACAATGCGAAAAAACACACAAAATAGTTGGTTAGGAGCCCGTAAAACGGCAGCCATCCCCTCCGGTACCATTCTCAATAGTTCCCCATTTAGCTTGTCTGTACCTGGTGGCTTATCATTGATGAATAACGACCGTTTTTCCACCTCTTCCACACAAACCTGACCAAATTCATAACAGCAATCCTTCTCTTCCATTATTAGATCTTCAATACACAAATATGATGGTTCACTGTTCAATGTTGTCATTCCATTTCACAGTTTGTCCACTTTACTGAAATTATTGGCTATATCAAAATGATCCATCAACTTCAATGAATGATGGAGATTAATTGGCCATAATATATATATATATATATATATATATATATATATATATATATATTGTTAAGTTTAGTCACAAAATGCACCACCAGTATATACAGTGGGGAGAAAAAGTATTTGATAGGTTTTCCTACTTACAAAGCATGTAGAGGTCTGTAATTTTTATCATAGGTACACTTCAACTGTGAGAGACGGAATCTAAAACAAAAATCCAGAAAATCACATTGTATGATTTTTAAATAATTAATTTGCATTTTATTGCATGCAAGTTTTTGATACATCAGAAAAGCAGAACTTAATATTTGGTACAGAAACCTTTGTTTGCAATTACAGAGATCATATGTTTCCTGTAGGTCTTGACCAGGTTTGCACACACTGCACAGGCATTTTGGCCCACTCCTCCATACAGACCTTCTCCAGATCCTTCAGGTTTCGGGGCTGTCTCTGGGCAATACGGACTTTCAGCTCCCTCCAAAGATTTCTATAGGGTTCAGGTCTGGAGACTGGCTAGGCCACTCCAGGACCTTGAGATGCTTCTTACGGAGCCACTCCTTAGTTGCCCTGGCTGTGTGTTTCGGGTCGTTGTCATGCTGGAAGACCCAGCCACGACCCATCTTCAATGCTCTTACTGAGGGAAGGAGGTTGTTGGCCAAGATCTCGCGATACATGGCCCCATCCATCCTCCCCTCAATACGGTGCAGTCGTCCTGTCCCCTTTGGACCTTAACCTCCCGAGTGGCGCAGTGGTCTAAGGCACTGCATCGCAGTGCTAGCTGTGCCACTAGAGATCCTGGTTCGAATCCAGGCTCTGTCGTAGCCGGCCGCGACCGGGAGACCCATGGGGCGGCGCACAATTGGCCCAGCGTCGTCCAGGTTAGGGGAGGGAATGGCCGGCAGGGATGTAGCTCAGTTGGTAGAGCATGGCGTTTGCAACGCCAGGGTTGAGGGTTCGATTCCCACGGGGCGCCAGTATGAAAAAAATAATGTATGCATTCACTAACTGTAAGTCGCTCTGGATAAGAGCGTCTGCTAAATGACTAAAATCTAATCTAAATCTTTGCAGAAAAGCATCCCCAAATAATGATGTTTCCACCTCCATGCTTCACGGTTGGGATGGTGTTCTTGGGGTTGTACTCATCCTTCTTCTTCCTCCAAACACGGCGAGTGGAGTTTAGACCAAAAAGCTATATTTTTGTCTCATCAGACCACATGACCTTCTCCCATTCCTCCTCTGGATCATCCAGATGGTCATTGGCAAACTTCAGACGGGCCTGGACATGCGCTGGTTTGAGCAGGGGGACCTTGCGTGCGCTGCAGGATTTTAATCCATGACGGCGTAGTGTGTTACTAATGGTTTTCTTTGAGACTGTGGTCCCAACTCTCTTCAGGTCATTGACCAGGTCCTGCCGTGTAGTTCTGGGCTGATCCCTCACCTTCCTCATGATCATTGATGCCCCACGAGGTGAGATCTTGCATGGAGCCCCAGACCAAGGGTGATTGACCGTCATCTTGAACTTCTTCAATTTTCTAATAATTGCGCCAACAGTTGTTGCCTTCTCACCAAGCTGCTTGCCTATTGTCCTGTAGCCCATCCCAGCCTTGTGCAGGTCTACAATGTTATCCCTGATGTCCTTACACAGCTCTCTGGTCTTGGCCATTGTGGAGAGGTTGGAGTCTGTTTGATTGAGTGTGTGGACAGGTGTCTTTTATACAGGTAACGAGTTCAAACAGGTGCAGTTAATACAGGTAATGAGTGGAGAACAGGAGGGCTTCTTAAAGAAAAACTAACAGGTCTGTGAGAGCCGGAATTCTTACTGGTTGGTAGGTGATCAAATACTTATGTCATGCAATAAAATGCAAATTAATTAATTAATTGATTTTTGTTTTAGATTCCGTCTCTCACAGTTGAAGTGTACCTATGAAAAAAATTACAGACCTCTACATGCTTTGTAAGTAGGAAAACCTGCAAAATCGGCAGTGTATCAAATACTTGTTCTCCCCATTGTATATATATATTGTTAAGTTTAGTCGCAAAATGTTTCAATGTACAGTATGTCAACCAATCAGCTGAGCAGCCTTACTTTTTTTTCACCTCTTTTCCATAATTTCTTTGAAACATTTGTTCAGTTCATCATCGATCCAACAGTTCACAGTTTCTTAACAGGCGCATGCTTGTCAACAATTGGCAATCATTATTTTACAAATAATGCATATGGATTCTCCTCCTTATACACATCAGACCAACATATTTTTTTTTACAGTGGCTTGTGAAAGTATTCACCCGCTTGGCATTTTTCCCATTTTGTTGCCTTACAACGTGGAATTAAAATTATTTTTTTGGGGGGTTTGTATCATTTGATTTACACAACATGCCTACCACTTTCAAGATGCAAAATATTTTTTGGGGTGAAACAAACAAGAAATAAGACAAAAAAACGGAAAACTTGAGAGTGCATAACTATTCACCCCCCCCCCCCCCCCCCCCCCCCCCCCCCCCCAAAGTCAATACTTTGTAGAGCCACCTTTTGCAGGAATTACAGCTGCAAGTCTCTTGGGGTATGTCTCTTTAAGCTTGGCACATCTAGCCACTGGGATTTTTGCCCATTCTTCAAGGCAAAACTGCTCCAGCTCCTTCAAGTTAGATGGGTTCCGCTGGTGTACAGCAATCTTTAAGTCATACTACAGATTCTCAATTGGATTGAGGTCTGGGCTTTGACTAGGCCATTCCAAGACATTTAAAATGTTCCCCTTAAACCACTCAAGTGTTGCTTTAGCAGTATGCTTTAGCAGTATGCTCATCTGACCAGAGTACCTTCTTCCATATGTTTGGGGAGTCTCCCACATGGCTTTTGGCGAACACCAAACGTGTTTGCTTATTTTCTTCATTAAGCAATGGCTTTTTTTCTGGTCACTCTTCCGTAAAGCCCAGCTCTGTGGAGTGTACAGCTTAAAGTGGTCCTATGGACAGACACTCCAATCTCCACTGTGGAGCTTTGCAGCTCCTTCAGGGTTATCTTTGGTCTCTTTGTTGCCTCTCTGATTAATGCCCTCCTTGGCTGGTCCGTGAGTTTTGGTGGGCGGCCCTCTCTTGGCAGGTTTGTTGTGGTGCCATATTCTTTCAATTTTTTAATAATGGATTTAATGGTGCTCCGTGGGATGTTCAAAGTTACCTGTTATTACTGTTCACCTGTTATTAATGTTTACCTGTTATTAATGTTTACCTGTTATTACTGTTTACCTGTTATTACTGTTTACCTGTTATTACTGTTTACCTGTTATTATTACTGTTTACCTGTTATTACTGTTTACCTGTTATTACTGTTTACCTGTTATTACTGTTTACCTGTTATTACTGTTTACCTGTTATTACTGTTCTCCTTCACCACTGAGAACCTTCTGAACTCATACCATCCACTGCATTGGTCATATTCAGTCACAGACGGTTGTTCGTCTTGACACCTTGTGGCCCTTCATTCTCCCTCAACCAACAATGTCTGTAGCTCTGGTCTCAATCTCCTTCAGCTCAGCCCATCCATGACTGTTATGAAACTAACTTCCTCATGAAGTAACCGCAGTGCCATGGCAAAAAATCAACCTGCAGAGAAAAGATAGCAGCCTGCAAGTAATTAGAGACAGCATGTGCTCTCTAATAATCTAAAACAGAATTATTATTGAAGATGGACAACCATTCCTTGTCATTATAGGACGCACAAACCACACCAGACACGATCAGGACACGCAGGTTGAAATATTAAAATGATATTAATTTGGGGACAGGTCGAAACCCTTGAAACATTCATGGACATTTAGCTAGCTAGCTAGCGGTTGGTAGCTAATTACACATTGGGTTATTTTACTTGAAATGCACAAGGTCACTTTTTTCCTGGATCTTTGTAGTATTTTTTGAGTCACACAAAATCCTGTGTTCTCAACTCCGACAATTAATCAACAGATAAAAGGGGAAACCTAGTTAAGTTTTAGTAATCTCTCTTCCTTCAGTCTTCGTCTTCTTCTTCTGTGGACTTTATATGGTGGTTGGCAACCAACTTTAAAGTGCATTACCACCACCAACTGGAGTGGAGTGTGGACCTCAATTTTGCTTTCAATCACCCAAGTGGGTATTTGGAAATGTAAAAACCAATGAGGAGATGGGAGAGGCGGGACTTGCAGTGCGTCACGCGTCAAAAATAGAACCGAGTTCTATTTTAGCGCCTGGCTACGCAGACGCATCGTTGATGTGCGCAAGCAGTTTGGATGAAATTATAAAGCAGTTTGGCTGAAATTATTGATTAACATGTATGTACGGTGAAATTATTGATTAACATGTATGTACGGTGAAATTATTGATTAACATGTATGTACGGTGAAATTATTGATTAACATGTATGTGTACATTTATTTTGCACCTCGAGCGGTCAGCATGTACGGCCCATTTAAGACACAAAATTCACATTTCATAAATATATCAAAACTTGAACATTTGAGCCATACAAAGTAAGGCCAGTTTACTAGAGAGACACATCTTTACTAACTCTGTTTTTTAGATGAACCAAACTTGAATGTACAGTACATGGGCATTGGAACACAAGCTAGGGTTAGGGTTAGGGTTAGGGTTAGGGTGAATGTACAGTACATGGGCATTGGAACACAAGCAGTAATAGGGTTAGGGTTAGGGGTTAGGGTGAATGTACAGTACATGGGCATTGGAACACAAGCAGTAATAGTAGAATGATCAACAACATGGACCAGTGGGTTTGAGATGTCAACCTATTTCCGTCCTTATGGATCTGACCTGTGAGGTGACAGTTAACTGACTGATAGAGGAACTAACAGAGAAACCACCAGCACCACCACCACGTGGTGAAAGCTACGATCCCTTATTGATGTCACTTGTTAAATCCACTTCAATCAGTGTAGATGAAGGGGAGGAGACAGGTTAAAGAAGGGTTTTAAGCCTTGAGACAATTGAGACATGGATTGTGTATGTGTGCCATTCAGAGGGTGAATTAGGGGGTGTAACTCAACATTAGGAAGGTGTTCATAATGTTTTGTCCACTCAGTGTAATATGAAACCAGTAGAGGCATTTAGTCACTGACGAGGACAACAGCAGAATGAGGAAGTTGGTTATGTAAGACAATTGGATAACAGCATTATATTCTCTGTGAGCAGTCCCCTTTCCTTTCCTTTCCACTGTACCCTAACCTGTACCCTAATCCTAACCTGTACCCTAACCTGTACCCTAATCCTAACCTGTACCCTAACCTGTGCCCTAACCTCTACCCTAATCCTAACCTGTACCCTAACCTCTACCCTAACCTGTACCCTAACCCCTACCCTAACCCCAACCTGTACCCTAACCTGTCAACTTTAACCCTAATCTTTACTCTAAACTGTACCCTAACCTGTCAACTGTAACCCTAACCCTAACCTGTACCCCAACCTCTACCCTAACCTGTACCCTAACCCTAACCTCTACCCTAACCTGTACCCTAATCTGTACCCTAACCCTAACCTGTACCCTAACCCTAACCTGTACCCTAATCTGTACCCTAACCCTAACCTGTACCCTAACCCTAACCTGTACCCTAACCTGTACCCTAATCTGTACCCTAACCCTAACCTGTACCCTAATCTGTACCCTAACCCTAACCTGTACCCTAATCTGTACCCTAACCCAAACCTGTACCCTAACCTGTACCCTAACCCAAACCTGTACCCTAACCTGTACCCTAACCCAAACCTGTACCCTAACCTCTACCCTACCCCTAATTTGTACCCTAATCTGTCAACTGTCCATGTACATTTCTACAGTCTATATACCTTTACAGAAGGCAGGGATTCAAATAACATTTCTGTTGGCACTGAAATCACTTCATAGGAAACACAATCAAGGCTTTTCATCTATTGCTCCAGAAAAGGTGGTTTTAGAATGCTGTGCAATATGTAAAATACATGGACAGCAGTTTTTGAAGTAGTCTCTGTGGCTGCTTTCGGACCAATCATGTGTGCTATAGACACACATTCAACAAATCAGAAAAGACAGGCAGGTTTCAGGAAGTGCTGCTTCTCTTCCTGGTTCTGGGTCTTTTCTTCATGATCATCTCCGTCTCCTGGTCGCTCTCACAGTCCCTCTGGAAGTATGAAGAAACAACAGACCTTAACCAGAGCTGCAGACCTTAACCAGAGCTGCAGACCTTAACCTGAGCTGCAGACCTTAACCTGAGCTGCAAACCTTAATCTGAGCTTCAAACCTTAACCTGAGCTGCAGACCTTAACCTGAGCTGCAGACCTTAACCTGAGCTGCAGACCTTAACCTGAGCTGCAGACCTTAATCTGAGTTGCAAACCTTAACCTGAGCTGCAGACCTTAACCTGAGCTGCAGACCTTAATCTGAGTTGCAAACCTTAACCTGAGCTGCAGACCTTAACCTGAGCTGCAGACCTTAACCTGAGCTGCAGACCTTAACCTGAGCTGCAGACCTTAACCTGAGCTGCAGACCTTAATCTGAGTTGCAAACCTTAACCTGAGCTGCAGACCTTAACCTGAGCTGCAAACCTTAATCTGAGTTGCAAACCTTAACCTGAGCTGCATACCTTAACCTGAGCTGCAGACCTTAACCTGAGCTGCAGACCTTAACCTGAGCTGCAAACCTTAACCTGAGTTGCAAACCTTAACCTGAGTTGCAAACCTTAACCTGAGTTGCAAACCTTAACCCGAGCTGCAAACCTTAACCCGAGCTGCAAACCTTAACCCGAGCCGCAAACCTTAACCAGAGCCGCAAACCTTAACCCGAGCCGCAAAACTTAACCAGAGCCGCAAACCTTAACCCGAGCCGCAAACCTTAACCAGAGCCGCAAACCTTAATCCGAGCCGCAAACCTTAACCCGAGCCGCAAACCTTAACCCGAGCCGCAAACCTTAACCCGAGCCGCAAACCTTAACCAGAGCCGCAAACCTTAACCCGAGCCGCAAACCTTAACCAGAGCCGCAAACCTTAACCCGAGCCGCAAAACTTAACCAGAGCCGCAAACCTTAACCTGAGCCGCAAACCTTAACCAGAGCCGCAAACCTTAATCCGAGCCGCAAACCTTAACCCGAGCTGCAAACCTTAACCCAAGCTGCAAACCTTAACCCGAGCTGCAAACCTTAACCCGAGCTGCAAACCTTAACCCAAGCTGCAAACCTTAACCCGAGCCAGAAACAACTGTTGTGCATCACCCTTACCACTCAACAACATGCCCCAAGCTGCAGCAAACTCTTCCTTTTGCATTCAGAGAATGCTGTCACTCTGTCTGTCACAGGGAGATCACACAGTCACAGAGAATGCTGTCACTCTGTCTGCCACAGGGAGATCACACAGTCACAGAGAATGCTGTCACTCTGTCTGCCACAGGGAGATCACACAGTCACAGAGAATGCTGTCACTCTGTCTGCCACAGGGAGATCACACAATCACAGAGAATGCTGTTACTCTGTCTGCCACAGGGAGATCACACAGTCACAGAGAATGCTGTCACTCTGTCTGCCACAGGGAGATCACACAGTCACAGAGAATGCTGTCACTCTGTCTGTCACAGGGAGATCACACAGTCACAGAGAATGCTGTCACTCTGTCTGCCACAGGGAGATCACACAGTCACAGAGAATGCTGTCACTCTGTCTGCCACAGGGAGATCACACAGTCACAGAGAATGCTGTCACTCTGTCTGCCACAGGGAGATCACACAGTCACAGAGAATGCTGTCACTCTGTCTGTCACAGGGAGATCACACAGTCACACCTCTGTTCACAAAAATACTGAATATACAGTGTGAGACCATGAAATGAGTCAAGTGTTACTTATTTTACTTTGAGAACTAACAGAATAACAGGTCTTCACCATGATAGTCCCCAGATGGCATATTTCTAACGTCTTTCACAGGGACTGTACTGTTGCCTACTATATACTGATAACAACACTGAACTGAACACTGGACTGAACACTGTCCTGAACTGAACACTGAACTGAACACTGTCCTGAACTGAACACTGAAATATAATCATGCTGCCAGTCCCATGACCTACTATAGAACTAATCTAGTTAGACTACTACTGTAGACACCACAGAGCTGTGTAGAACTGATCTAGTTAGCCCACAGACCTGCTGGTACCAGTGATAGCTAATGTCGAACTGATCTAGTTAGCCCACAGACCTGCTGGTACCAGTGATAGCTAATGTAGAACTGATCTAGTTAGCCCACAGACCTGCTGGTACCAGTGATAGCTAATGTCGAACTGATCTAGTTAGCCCACAGACCTGCTGGTACCAGTGATAGCTAATGTAGAACTGATCTAGTTAGCCCACAGACCTGCTGGTACCAGTGATAGCTAATGTCGAACTGATCTAGTTAGCCCACAGACCTGCTGGTACCAGTGATAGCTAATGTCGAACTGATCTAGTTAGCCCACAGACCTGCTGGTACCAGTGATAGCTAATGTCGAACTGATCTAGTTAGCCCACAGACCTGCTGGTACCAGTGATAGCTAATGTAGAACTGATCTAGTTAGCCCACAGACCTTAGCTAACTCTGGATAAGAGCGTCTGATGGATGACTACACGATAAATGTAGTCTACAGCAGTGGAGGCTGCTGAGGGGAGGACGGCTCATCATAATGGCTGGAACGGAGCAAATGGAATGGCATCAAACCATGTTGTTTGACGTATTATATACACCATTCCACTCAATCCGCTCCAGCCATTACCACGAGCCCATCCTCCCCTATTAAGGTGACACCAGCCTCCTGTGGACTACAGCGTGAGCTCCTACTGCACTTACCTCATCCTGGGCTGCCATCTTGGGGTGACCTTTCTTCATCATACGAGTTAAATGGTTACAGAGAGCCACAACTCTGAAAGAAAGCTGTAGGGGGGAGAGTTCAGAGAGATGAGAGGCTGCATCTATACAAACCAAACCAGGCCCTGAGGCAGACACACACTTATGATTAGGGGAGCAACGAAGTCCTTAAATGAATTCCCCAAAAGGTTCTTTCGATACACTCCCGTTGTAAGGTCTGTCTGTTTCACCTTCCACCTGCGTCTGGTGTATTGTCTCCTGAAGTTCTCCAGGTTGACTACAGACTGTCTCTTGACCAGGGCCTGTCTGGAGTCCAATGGCTGCAGGGGGACAACACACACAGTTAAAGACAGGGATCTATAGCCAGGTCATCTATGGTAAGCCACAGTGTTGTGTTCGAGACCACCTAAAGCGAGACCGAGACCGGAAAAATGCGAGTCCAATTCAAGACCATGATTGTAATTTAGTCAAATCACCACCATAATAAGAGTTCAAAATGTCCAGTATTTTTTGTGTTCATATTTCACAACAACAAAGTGAAAAACAAGAAGAGTGAAAAACAAGAAGAGTGAAAAACAAGAAGTGAAAAAATGCATGCTGATTGAAAAAAATTGCCATTCTACAAATAATTGCTAAGCCAAACACAGTGGGGGAGAATGGGCCTTCTACGCCTTCAGAGAAGGGCTAAGGATTTATAAAATAATGATTATAATAATATTATAATAATGATAATATTTTCAATTATGTTCTGATTTAATCTCTTCCGTTTTTGTTGGAAAGGAAAGGGTTAACACTGAAGAGAAAAAAAGATCCAATCAGGATTTTTCATCGCTGGTCTCTGGGGAGATAAATCTAGCTGAGTCAGCCATTGGCTAGGCCAACAGAAGCTAGTTAAAGGCATCTGACATTCAACTGTATTAGGGCAACATTTTGGAGTAACAGTGGAATCAACCAATCACATTTTGACTTAATGAGTGGGACCGTTTTTACATTTACATTACATTTTAGTCATTTAGCAGACGCTCTTATCCAGAGCAACTTACAGGAGCAATTAGGGTTAAGTGCCTTGCTCAAGGGCACATTTACGTCATTTAGCAGACGCTCTTATCCAGAGCGACTACAAATTGGTGCATTCACCCTATAGCCAGTGGGATAACCACTTTACAATTATATATATATATATATATATATATATATATATATATATATATATATATATATATATATTTTTTTTTTTTGGGGGGGGTGGGGGGTGGGGGGTGGAAGGATTACTTTATCCTATCCCAGGTGTTCCTTAAAGAGGTTTTTTTATACATACATTTACAAAAATGTATGGAATTTTCTACCTTTTTGAAGGCCAACAGAAAGCAGTAGTTTTCCCGCGGTCTAGCTAGCTAGCTTTGGTTGTCGGCTAGTTTGCAGCGGCTGCAGCAGGTGTTATCAAAGAGGACGTTGTTGTTAATTTGTCAGCTTCTCCCTTTACAAGAATAACTTTTAACAAGAAGTTACGTTTCAAATGATCATCATCTGGTGAGTGGTCCAGGACCGGAGTCTACACAGACTGGTGCACTACAGCCAATCAGAGCTACAGTAGGCCTTTATACAAACAAACCATTTGCCACATGGGCCTGCCGTCATTCACTTTGAACTGGACTGTGTGTTTACAGGCAGTAGCAACAGCGCGACTTTAGATCATTAGAACGCATTCATCAAAAGCCACAAAATACACCTGAATGGATTTCTGCAAATATGTAAATACCACGGGAGTCCTCTTACATTTGGGAGCGGTTTGTTGTGACCAAGTGTTGGTGCTAAACGGTGTGTTATTGTTATTGGATGCTATCATGCTAGTTAGCTATGGTGTCATAGTTGGCTAGCTGAACAAAGTGGGCTGAGTCTATTCCTTTAAACATTGAACCGCTGTGGTTCACAACAATTCTAATTTCTAAAGGTGGAAGTTGGGAGAGTTTTTGTTCGGGTGGTTCAGTGAAACAATTTTAGTTTCTGAGGTAGAAGTTTTTGGTGAGGGAGGCCCTGCTCTCTCCTCTCCCAGATGCTTAGCTCATTTCATTCCGATCTCCTCTGCATTTTTGTAGCCATTTGCTACAGCCTGTCAACTATGCCTCTGCCTATCCCTGTTCTCTCCTCTCTGCACAGGCTACACAAACGCCCCACACCGCGTGGCTGCTGCCTCTCTAACCTGGTGGTCCCTGCACGCACCCCACACCTGGAGTTCCAGGTCTCAGGCAGCCTCTGGAACTGCCGTTCTGCTGCCAACAAAGCTGACTTCATCCCAGCCTATGCCAACCTCCAGTCCCTCGACTTCCTGGCGCTGACGGAAACATGGATTACCACTGAAAACACTGCTACTCCTACTGCTCTCTCCTCGTCTGACCATGTGTTCTCGCATACCCCGAGAGCATCTGGTCAGAGGGGTGGTGGTACAGGAATCCTCATCTCTCCCAAGTGGACATTCTCAATTGTTCCCCTAACCCATCTGTCTATCTCCTCATTTGAATTCCATGCTGTCACAGTCACTAGCCCATTTAAGCTTAATATCCTTGTCATCTATCGCCCTCCAGGTTCCCTTGGAGAGTTCATCAATGAGCTTGACGCCTTGATAAGTTCCTTTCCTGAGGATGGCTCACCCCTCACAGTTTTGGGGGATTTCAACCTCCCTATGTCCACATTTGACTCATTTCTCTCTGCCTCCTTCTTTCCACTCCTCTCCTCTTTTGACCTCACCCTCTCACCGTCCCCCCCTACTCACAAGGCAGGCAATACGCTTGACCTCATCTTCACTAGATGCTGCTCCTCTACTAATCTCACTGCAACTCCCCTCCATGTCTCCGACCACTACTTTGTTTCCTTTTCTCTCTCGCTCTCCTCCCACACTACTCACTCTGCCCCTACACAGATGGTAATGCGCCGCCGCAACCTTCGCTCTCTCTCTCCCACTACTCTCTCCTCTTCCATCCTATCATCTCTTCCCTCTGCTCAATCCTTCTCCCTCCAATCTCCTGATTCTGCCTCCTCAACCCTCCTCTCCTCCCTTTCTGCATCCTTTGACTCTCTGTGTCCCCTATCCTCCCGGCCGGCTCGGTCCTCCCCTCCAGCTCCGTGGCTTGATGACTCATTGCGAGCTCACAGAACAGAGCTCCGGGCAGCGGAGCGGAAATGGAAGAAAACTAAACTCCCTGCCGACCTGGCATCTTTTCACTCCCTCCTCTCTACATTTTCTTCATCTGTTTCTGCTGCTAAGGCCACCTTCTACCACTCTAAATTCCAAGCATCTGCCTCTAACCCTAGGAAGCTCTTTGCCACATTTTCCTCCCTCCTGAATCCTCCCCCCCCCCCCCCCCCCCCCCCCCCCCCTCTCTCTCTGTGGATGACTTCGTCAACCACTTTGAAAAGAAGGTTGACGACATCCGATCCTCGTTTGTTAAGTCTAATGACACTGCTGGTCCTGCTCACACTGCCCTACCCTATGCTTTGACTTCTTTCTCCCCTCTCTCTCCAGATAAAATCCTGCGACTTGTGACTGCAGGCCGCCCAACAACCTGCCCGCTTGACCCCATCCCCTCCTCTCTTCTCCAGACCATCTCCGGTGACCTTCTCCCCTACCTCACCTCGCTGATCAACTCATCCTTGACCGCTGGCCATGTCCCTTCCGTCTTCAAGAGAGCGAGTGTTGCTCCCCTTCTCAAAAAACCAACACTCGACCCTACTGATGTCAACAACTACAGACCAGTATCCCTTCTTTCTTTTCTTTCCAAAACTATTGAGCGTGCCGTCTTTAGCCAACTCTCTTGCTATCTCTCTCAGAATGACCTTCTTGATCCAAACCAATCAGGTTTCAGGACTGGTCATTCAACTGAGACTGCTCTTCTCTGTGTCACGGAGGCTCTCCGCACTGCTAAAGCTAACTCTCTCTCCTCTGCTCTTGTCCTTCTAGACCTGTCTGCTGCCTTTGATACTGTGAACCATCAGATCCTCCTCTCCACCCTCTCCGAGCTGGGCATCTCCGGCGCGGCTCACTCCTGGATTGCGTCCTACCTGACCGGTCGCTCCTACCAAGTGGCGTGGCGAGAAGCTGTCTCCGCACCACGTGCTCTCACCACTGGTGTCCCCCAGGGCTCAGTTCTAGGCCCTCTCCTTTTCTCCCTATACACCAAGTCACTTGGCTCTGTCATATCCTCACACGGCCTCTCCTATCATTGCTACGCTGACGATACACAACTAATCTTCTCCTTTCCCCCTTCTGATAACCAGGTGGCGAATCGCATCTCTGCATGTCTGGCAGACATATCAGTATGGATGACGGATCACCACCTCAAGCTGAACCCTGGCAAGACGGAGCTGCTCTTCCTCCCGGGGAAGGACTGCCCGTTCCATGATCTCGCCATCACGGTTGACAACTCCGTTGTGTCCTCCTCCCAGAGTGCGAAGAGCCTTGGCGTGACCCTGGACAACACCCTGTCGTTCTCCGCTAACATCAAGGCGGTGACCCGCTCCTGCAGGTTCATGCTCTACAACATTCGGAGAGTACGACCCTGCCTCACACAGGAAGCGGCACAGGTCCTAATCCAGGCACTTGTCATCTCCCTTCTGGATTACTGCAACTCGCTGTTGGCTGGCCTCCCTGCATGTGCCATTAAACCCCTACAACTCATCCAGAATGCCGCAGCCCATCTGGTGTTCAACCTTCCCAAGTTCTCTCACGTCACCCCCCTCCTCCGCACACTCCACTGGCTTCCAGTTGAAGCTCGCATCCGTTACAAGACCATGGTGCTTGCCTTTGGAGCAGCGAGGGGAACGGCACCTCTGTACCTTCGGGCTCTGATCAGTCCCTACACCCAAACGAGGGCATTGCGTTCATCCACCTCTGGCCTGCTGGCTCCCCTTCCTCTGCGGAAGCATAGTTCCCGCTCAGCCCAGTCAAAACTGTTCGCTGCTCTGGCACCCCAATGGTGGAACAAGCTCCTTCACGACGCCAGGACAGCGGAGTCACTCACCACCTTCCGGAGACATTTGAAACCCCACCTCTTTAAGGAATACCTGGGATAGGATAAAGTAATCCTTCTACCCCCCCCCCCCCCCCCCCCCCCCCCCCCCCCCCCCCACACACACACACAGCGGAGTCGCTCACCACCTTCCGGAGACATTTGAAACCCCACCTCTTTAAGGAATACCTGGGATAGGATAAAGTAATCCTTCTACCCCCCCCAAAAAAAAATTGTAAAGTGGTTATCCCACTGGCTATAGGGTGAATGCATCAATTTGTGAGTCGCTCTGGACTAGAGCGTCTGCTAAATGACGTAAATGTGCCCTTGAGCAAGGCACTTAACCCTAATTACTCCTGTAAGTCGCTCTGGATAAGAGCGTCTGCTAAATGACTAAAATGTAAATGTAAATGGAACTTCACAGTCCTATTGATCAGACAACCATGACAAGGTAGGCTCTCTCTCTCTCTCTCTGTTATGCACATCAACAACAACAAGATCAACAACTAATGCTAGCCAGAGCAAGATGAGCTAAAATCTAACGAAGGAACATTAGATAAACCCTCTCAAACCTTTCCAGCTAGTAGGCCGTCAAAATTGCACTGATAAACGATGGGGAATTGTAGCCTCCTCGTCCTTCTGCAGCTTGCCTGCCAATGCATGCTGGTCCCAACTAAGCACCCAAAGCTAACTGGCTAGAGTTGGCTAGCTTGCTAGCTATCTACTTCCAGACACAAATGAGAGAACAGCTCACTCTGACCATTTTACTCGACCTAGCAGAGCTGGTTAGGCGGTTTACATGTTATCTAGAGCGTTCTTGACTAACTATTACTTTTTTTGCCAACGTTTACTGACACCGGTCATATTCAACGGGTGTTGCGCGTTCCTAAATGAATCAGTTGTTCTGCGCTCTGGTACACTCAGACGAGAGTGCTCTGAAATTGGAGTAGAAAGCCAGAGTGAATTTGTGAATGCAAGAGATATGCTAACTGGATAACAGTCGTTCAAGTTCTTGCTAGCTAACCAAATTACACCTGCATCTCTGGCTGTGTTTAGCCACCGAAAAATGTTCCCAAACGGACCGCCCAGCGAAGGAAAGGCACACTGTGTGAAAAATCCTATGTTTTTTAAAATGAGTTTTACTATAGCCAGCCAGGTAGCCAGGTGGGTGGGTGGTACCAACAACACTCCAAACTGCATTCAGATCAGAAGGGATGTGAGTCAGTGAGTTCCTCCCCCTCTTCTTCCTTTATTCACAGCTCACTGAGCTACAGTCTAAAGAGAGAGACCTGTTCCATTTTCACGGTGTGTCATCTCTCCAAAAAGGACAAGGTCTCCACAGCAACAATCTCACATCACAGCCAGCCAGGTAACCAGGTGGGTGGGTGGTCTCCACAGCAACAATCTCACATCACAGCCAGCCAGGTAAACAGGTGGGTGGGTGGTCTCCACAGCAACACTCTCACATCACAGCCAGCCAGGTAACCAGGTGGGTGGGTGGTCTCCACAGCAACACTCTCACATCACAGCCAGCCAGGTAACCAGGTGGGTGGGTGGTCTCCACAGCAACACTCTCACATCACAGCCAGCCAGGTAAACAGGTGGGTGGGTGGTCTCCACAGCAACACTCTCACATCACAGCCAGCCAGGTAACCAGGTGGGTGGGTGGTCTCCACAGCAACACTCTCACATCACAGCCAGCCAGGTAAACAGGTGGGTGGGTGGTCTCCACAGCAACACTCTCACATCACAGCCAGCCAGGTAACCAGGTGGGTGGGTGGTCTCCACAGCAACACTCTCACATCACAGCCAGCCAGGTAAACAGGTGGGTGGGTGGTCTCCACAGCAACACTCTCACATCACAGCCAGCCAGGTAACCAGGTGGGTGGGTGGTCTCCACAGCAACACTCTCACATCACAGCCAGCCAGGTAAACAGGTGGGTGGGTGGTCTCCACAGCAACACTCTCACATCACAGCCAGCCAGGTAACCAGGTGGGTGGGTGGTCTCCACAGCAACACTCTCACATCACAGCCAGCCAGGTAAACAGGTGGGTGGGTGGTCTCCACAGCAACACTCTCACATCACAGCCAGCCAGGTAACCAGGTGGGTGGGTGGTCTCCACAGCAACACTCTCACATCACAGCCAGCCAGGTAAACAGGTGGGTGGGTGGTCTCCACAGCAACAATCTCACATGCAGGTTATCAACCAGTAACAGAGCTCACAGTGGAATCATCCTCATGTGTCAAGATACAAGCTTTCCAAAACGTTAATGAAGTCCTGTTCCATCTTGATGTGGACCTGTGATTAGGCTGCCAGGTGGTGCTATAGATGGAAACCATGTGGGCCAACAGACGACTGTCCAAGAGTTTACACTCTTAGAAAAAAGGGGACCGGACCAAAAGGTTTCTCCGGCTGTCCCCATGTGAAAACCCTTTTGAGTTCCAGGTAGAACCCTCTGTGGAAAAGGTTCTACATGAAACCCGAAAGGGTTCTTGAAAGGGTTCTTCCATGGGGACAGCCAAAGAACCCTTTTGGGTTCTAGATATAAAAAAAAAAATTCTAAGAGTTGCACTGGTCAGATGTGATTTCCTCCTGAGACATGGTGCTCTTAACATCAATGACAGTATATCTGTAACATGTGCCGTTTCAACTCTTACATTTACATTTTAGTCATTTAGCAGACGCTCTTATCCAGAGCGACTTACAGTTAGTGAGTGCATACATTATTTTTTTAAATACTGGCCCCCCGTGGGAATCAAACCCAGAACCCTGGCGTTGCAAACGCCATACTCTACCAACTGAGCTACATCCCTGCCGGCCATCATCGGGTGCTGTATGTGTCTTGGAGGGCGGGTAGTTTGCCCCCGATAATGCATTCGGCAGACCGCACCAACCTCTGGAGAGCCCTGCGGTTGTGGGTGATGCAGTTGCTGTACCAGGCGGTGATACAGCCCGACAGGATGCTCTCAATTGTGCATCTGTAAAAGTTTGAGGGTTTTAGGTGCCAAGCCAAATTTCTTCAGCCTCCTGAGGTTGAAGAGGCTCTGTTGCACCTTCTTCACCACACTGTCTGCGTGGGTGGACCATTTCAGTTTGTCGGTGATGTGTACGCCAAGGAACTTGAAGCTTTCCACCTTCTCCACTGCGGTCCCGTTGATGTGGATAGGGGGGTGCACACTCTGCTGTTTCCTGAAGTCCACAATCATCTCCTTTGTTTTTTTGACGTTGAGAGGTTATTTTCCTGGCACCTCACTCCCAGAGCCCTCACCTCCTCCCTGTAGGCTGTCTCATCATTGTTGGTAATCAGGCCTACTACTGTTGTGTCGTCTGCAAACTTGATGATTGAGTTGGAGGCGTGCATGGCTATGCAGTCATGGGTGAACAGGGAGTACAGGAGGGGGCTGAGCACACACCCTTGTGGGGCCCCTGTGTTGAAGATCAGCGAAGTGGAGGTGTTGTTTCCTACATTCACCACCTGGGGGCGGCCCGTCAGGAAGTCCAGGACCCAGTTGCACAGGTCGGGGTTCAGACCCAGGGCCTCGAGCTTAATGATGAGCTTGGAGGGTACTATGGTGTTGAATGCTGAGCTGTAGTCAATGAACAGCATTCTTACATAGGTATTCCTCTTGTCCAGATGGGATAGGGCAGTGTGCAGTGTGATGGCGATTGCATCGTCTGTGAATCTATTGGGGCAGTAAGCAAATTGAAGTGGGTCTAGGGTGACAGGTAAGGTAGAGGTGATATGATCCTTGACTAGTCTCTCAAAGCACTTCATGATGACAGAGGTGAGTTACACAGCTTTCGGGGAAATTTACCAAACAAAGATTTGAAAGGCGACTGAAGTCCTTCATCCTGTTTAATCTTTCAGTAATCCCTGTAATTATGTATATTTGTTCAGCCACGGTTTTCTGGTGCTTTTCTGGTGTGATTTTCTCCAGGGTTAACCCGGTTTCAGCCTCCTCCACATGTTTGCCCAGTTCAGTCATATCAGTTTAGATTTTTTTGACATCTTTTCTTAATCTGCTTAGCCAGTTTCTCATTGCCAGTGTAAATGTCTATTAGTAGTGTCTGTAAACTCGCTTCAGTTGAGTCGGCAGCTACTTGGTCCATGGTCACATTGTTTCGCTGTGTTTGTTTGGCTCTTGATCTAGTATTTGCCATCACATGCAATTGCCAACGTAACGTTTCAGCAATGTCTTGACTTTAGAGTCAAGTTGTTTCCTATTTAAGAGGCATATTTTTTTGTAAAGAAAGGGAATGCCAAACAGGATCACCTTCACCGGACTACCCCACAGACGTCATGCCGGAAATCCCAGCTCTTATCCTCAACTGCAGCAGATCTGTAACACGTGTTGTTCCAACTCTGAGTGGTACCATGGTAACGTGTTGTTCCAACTCTGAGTGGTACCATGGTAACGTGTTGTTCCAACTCTGAGTGGTACCATAGTAACGTGTTGTTCCAACTCTGAGTGGTACCATAGTAACGTGTTGTTCCAACTCTGAGTGGTACCATAGTAACGTGTTGTTCCAACTCTGAGTGGTACCATAGTAACGTGTTGTTCCAACTCTGAGTGGTACCATAGTAACATGTCATTATTATTATTATGTTGTTGAGTTACACTTGTTCACTGTATCTGATTGGTTGATAGCTGTTTAATTAATGATGACAATTTTAACACACACATTCATATGACACTGTGACAAAGCATTTCAGGATAAAGTGCTATTTCATTTCCACACAGTAAACTGGTTAGATCTTCTACAAACTGCAATATAACGTAATATAATAATCCATATGGTTACCTGTATCCAGGGATGATTCAGAGCACCTTGGATTGTCAACCGTTTTCTGAAAGGCACAGAACAACAGTAAAGGTTTGTTAGCTTAGCGAGGGCACGCACACATACACACACACACACACACACACACACACAGACACACACACGCACACACACACACGCACACGCACACACACACACACACACACACACAGACACACACACACACACACAGACACACGCACACACAGACACACACACACACACACACACACACACACACACAGACACACAAAGAAATGTTGTCGCTCTATGAAAACAGATGGGAGGCAAGTGAACAAGTACCATCCTGCCTCGGCACTGACAACCTCTGTGGCATGCATGTACTGTGGGTTCCTTCCCATCTGGATGTTGTCTCTCTGTCCCTCAAGGAAACAAATCCAGTGACTAATCAACTACCAGAGAAAGATGAATCCTGGTGGGTAGTTAATTAACACAGACTAGCGCTGAGCCATTAGTGCTTTTTGAGGTCGGTTCGGTTTGATTATGAAAAAAATTAGCTCGGTTTTTGATTTCTGTTTAGATTATTTTGTTAAACTTTAAATGCACTATGCATTATGTGGGTTTGAACGTTGTAACACTGAATAAAACAATTAGTAAAAGTCCCGTGATGGTAGTGACTGTCCATTACTGCTTATCACTTATTAAACATCAGTTATTCACATTACTTTACTTTAATAAAATATTAGTTTTATTTGATGACTTTATTATTTCATTCCAAGTCATCATCTCATCTCTATAGAGCAGCTGCCTGTGCTGTCTGACTAAATAAAGAGGCAGACTTTTATGACTGCTGAATACCAAATATCAATCACTTAGATCATGTATTTTCAGGTAGAGATACCTGGTGAAGCAGCTGCCCTCTGTCCCTCTCCATCACACATTCTCCTGTCTCTTCTCTCAGTGTCTGCCCCACTCTCTAACGGAGCAGGCCTAAAGAAACACAGAGACCGAACAAGGAGGCGTGCAATGGAACGATGTGATTGTAGTTCATTACCACATTTTCTGCACTGAACTATGTAGAATATTGGCCTGTTGGAAACTACATCTCCATACTACATCGCACAGTTCGGGCTGGATCTGATTTATCTCTAGATAAACTGCACAATGTGCGCATTGAGCTCACAGAAAACCCCTGAAGAAAATGGAATTCAAATAATTTAACCAAAGTCGGTCAATTAGTTGTTTAAAAACTGAAAAATAACCAACGTTTTTATTAATCGCTCAGCACTGATACGAACACATACACAGTGTCAAGGTCTCTCCTCTGCAGCTGCTCTGATCAGAACTCTACATACTGGTATTTTTTTCTCATCTGACCTTTGACCTCCAGGTGAGAACTGACTCTAACCCCTGACCTGGTGTCTTTCTCCAGTAGTTGTCGTATAAAGCTTTTGGCCAGCTCACTGGTACTGCTGAACAACTCCTCATCGAACTGGTAGGCTATGGCTGAGACGTTCCCTAGAGTCTCCTGCTTTGAGTCACCAAGGAACGGTGATGCTCCACTCAAACTGAAAACACACACACAGTCATTAGTTATACTGTCATATCAATCAATTAATCAATCAATCAAGCAATGACATCTATTTCTAAAGAGGTTTTCACATCAACAGTTTTTACATAACTGACAGAATTCCCGTTTGTACTTACAGGATGTAGGTGATGACTCCAATGCTCCTGTGAGAAGAAGAGAACACAAGGTTCATCTGCTGAGACGCCTCACTCCTGTCTGCTGTAACTGTAGTGAGGTTGGTGTATCTGTGTTTATCTGTGTTTATCTGTGTGTATCTGTGTTTATCTGTGTTTATCTGTGTGTGTATCTGTGTTTATCTGTGTGTATCTGTGTTTATCTGTGTTTATCTGTGTGTGTATCTGTGTTTATCTGTGTGTGTATCTGTGTTTATCTGTGTTTATCTGTGTTTATCTGTGTGTGTATCTGTGTTTATCTGTGTTTATCTGTGTGTATCTGTGTTTATCTGTGTTTATCTGTGTGTGTATCTGTGTTTATCTGTGTGTGTATCTGTGTTTATCTGTGTTTATCTGTGTGTGTATCTGTGTTTATCTGTGTGTGTATCTGTGTTTATCTGTGTTTATCTGTGTGTGTATCTGTGTTTATCTGTGTGTATCTGTGTTTATCTGTGTGTGTATCTGTGTTTATCTGTGTTTATCTGTGTGTGTATCTGTGTTTATCTGTGTGTGTATCTGTGTTTATCTGTGTTTATCTGTGTGTGTATCTGTGTTTATCTGTGTGTATCTGTGTTTATCTGTGTGTGTATCTGTGTTTATCTGTGTTTATCTGTGTGTGTATCTGTGTTTATCTGTGTGTGTATCTGTGTTTATCTGTGTTTATCTGTGTGTGTATCTGTGTTTATCTGTGTTTATCTGTGTTTATCTGTGTGTGTATCTGTGTTTATCTGTGTTTATCTGTGTTTATCTGTGTGTGTATCTGTGTTTATCTGTGTGTGTATCTGTGTTTATCTGTGTGTGTATCTGTGTTTATCTGTGTTTATCTGTGTTTATCTGTGTGTGTATCTGTGTTTATCTGTGTGTGTATCTGTGTTTATCTGTGTGTGTATCTGTGTTTATCTGTGTGTGTATCTGTGAAAGCTTGTTGTATAAAGTAAACCAATGAGTGTGTGAGGTAGTTATCAGCTCTTACCACATGTCTGCTTCTAAACCCAGAGGCTCATAGTTGACTATCTCTGGAGCTGGAAACACATACATATAATCATAAAACACAACTCTACACAATGAAACAACTCTACACAATAACACAACTCTACACAATGACACAATGACACAACTCCACACAATGACACAACTCCACACAATGACACAACTCTACACAATGACACAACTCCACACAATGACACAACTCCACACAATGACACAACTCTACACAATGACACAACTCTACACAATGACACAACTCCACACAATGACACAACTCTACACAATGACACAACTCCACACAATGACACAACTCCACACAATGACACAACTCTACACAATGACACAACTCTACACAATGACACAACTCCACACAATGACACAACTCCACACAATGACACAACTCCACACAATGACACAACTCTACACAATGACACAACTCTACACAATGACACAACTCTACACAATGACACAACTCTACACAATGACACAACTCCACACAATGACACAACTCCACACAATGACACAACTCTACACAATGACACAACTCCACACAATGACACAACTCTACACAATGACACAACTCCACACAATGAAACAACTCTACACAATGACACAACTCCACACAATGACACAACTCTACACAATGACACAACTCCACACAATGACACAACTCTACACAATGACACAACTCTACACAATGACACAACTCTACACAGTCTCTCCAACATAGTCTATTGTCAAATATCCGTCAATAAAATGTAAATTAAGCCTGGTATACATAAACATGGAGTCCTCTTCAATGCCTTGAAATACTTACCGACAAATTCAGGTGTCCCAAAGATGTTTTTAAAGTCCGTCCCGACCTGATCCATCTTATGTGCCAGACCAAAATCGATGATCTTGATCCGTGGTAGATCAACATTCTTGTCCAACAGCATGATATTCTCAGGCTGAAAACCAGAACATTAACAACTACAGATCCTCTGCAGATAAACAGGATCCCAAGTCAATCAACATGAGATGCGTTTTGAGTTACCTGATTATAGTGGTACATCTTAGAGTCAGCATTGTGGGACTCACTGAGCTACAATGAGTTCAAAGGCTGATTTATAATTGACCATTCGCTAAGCCCAGCCCCAGAATATTGGGGAACCAATCGCTGTGCTCCAATTGATATCAAGTGTCGTTGAGTCCGACACCTCGGACAAGCTTATGTTTCAAATGCATGAAAGCCAGTGAGAGCTATGGCAAAACGGAGAGATGTTTCCAATGCATGAAAGCCAGTGAGAGCTATGGCAAAACTGAGAGTTTTCATCAAAAGTAGCCAAATTGTTTAAACAGCTAAATAACAGTGCACCAGGGGTACTTGCTACTGTGATTCCTGAAATTCACAGCCTGTTGATGGAGTATCTATCGAATCCGAAATTATACTTTTGTTACATTGTTTGCTAGCTCTGCTGGTTAGCTAGCGCTGTCTCATTGACCACCAACTGTTGCTAACGCTAGCTAGCTAGTCACTTAATGTAACTTGTTTCTCTAAATGTATGTTAGCTACATAAGTGCAGTGGCACTTACAAATGTAGATCCTTCAAACACCCCCAAACAGGGAAACAGATCCCAATCAAAGGTGTTATTACGAGCTCCACTAAGGCAGTTATTTATCTTATAACTTGTCCTTGTGGTAAAAATGTATGTGGGTAAAACAAAGCGCGAATTAAAAGTACGAATCTCGGAGCATCGTAGCACCCATTAGGTGCAAAAACTCGACATACCCAGTCGCTGCCCACTTTTTTGGAAGCGAACCACTCGATTTCTTCCCTACGTTATATCGGCATCGAACAGGTCACCCTCCCTAGGAGAGGGGGGTGGAGAGGGGGTGACCTCGACAACTTATTGTTAAAACGAGAGGCTGCCTGGATCTTTAATTTAAAGAACCTCGCTCCCTTCGGTCTCAACGTAGACTTTGATCTGAAGCCATTCTTGTGATTTTGCTATTCATTGTAAATGTTTGTGGGCCTATGTAGCCAAGTATCTATGATCGTATGCTATCCATGTTTTTTGCATGTTGTTTTTATCTGTGAATTGGCCAATGATATTAGGCCACACCCGGCCATGATTACAGACACCTGTGTGTGTCCTTTGACACTATATAAACCAGTGACCTTCAGTGTTTGTCATTATACCCTGATGAAGACAGCTTGTCTGTCGAAACGTTGGTTATTAGGATATTAAATTATTGCATCTGAGCTCCTAGAGTGTGAGGCTCTCCTTTTCTTCTTCAAGTGTTCTACTCCGTCAGCCAGCACCTCTCCTAAACAGGTGTTCTACTCCGTCAGCCAGCACCTCTCCTAAACAGGTGTTCTACTCTGCTAGCCAGCACCTCTCCTAAACAGGTGTTCTACTCTGCTAGCCAGCACCTCCCCTAAACAGGTGTTCTACTCTGCTAGCCAGCACCTCTCCTAAACAGGTGTTCTACTCTGCTAGCCAGCACCTCTCCTAAACAGGTGTTCTACTCTGCTAGCCAGCACCTCTCCTAAACAGGTGTTCTACTCTGCTAGCCAGCACCTCCCCTAAACAGGTGTTCTACTCTGCTAGCCAGCACCTCCCCTAAACAGGTGTTCTACTCTGCTAGCCAGCACCTCTCCTAAACAGGTGTTCTACTCCGTCAGCCAGCACCTCTCCTAAACAGGTGTTCTACTCCGCTAGCCAGCACCTCTCCTAAACAGGTGTTCTACTCCGTCAGCCAGCACCTCTCCTAAACAGGTGTTCTACTCCGTCAGCCAGCACCTCTCCTAAACAGGCGTGCGTTTCCTTTGCCTTTAGCTACCTAAGTTAACCATGTTATTAATACAACTACCATCTGCTTTCAACATCAGGATATGATTCGAAAGATTTGAGACTAGTTGGTGCCAAAAGCGGTTGTAGCTTTGACAGCATGACAGTGCAATCAGAGCAATGCATTCAGAGCCAAAAATAATAATTATAAAAAATATACACAGTACCAGTCAAAAGTTTGGACACACCTGCTCATTCAAGGGTTTTTCTTTAATTGGACTATTTTCTACATTGTAGAATAATAGTGAAGACATCAAAACTATGAAAGAACACATATGGAATCATGTAGTAACCAAACAAGTGTTAAACTAATCAAAATATATTTTATATTTAAGATTCTTCAAAGTAGCCACCCTTTGCCTTGATGACAGCTTTGCACACTCTTGGCATTCTCTCAACCAGCTTCATGAGGTAGTCACCTGCAATGCATTTCAAATAACAGGTGTGCCTTCTTAAAAGTTAATTTGTGGAATTTCTTTCCTTAATGTGTTTGAGCCAATCAGTTGTGTTGTGACAAGGTAGGGGGGGTATACAGAAGATAGTCCTATTTGGTAAAAGACCAAGTCCATATTATGGCAAGAACAGCTCAAATAAGCAAAGAGAAACGACAGTCCATCATTACTTTAAGACATGAAGGTCAGTCAATACGGAACATTTCAAGAACTTTGAAAGTGTCTTCAAGTGCAGTTGCAAAAACCATCAAGCGCTAAGATGAAACTGGCTCTCATGAGGACCGCCACAGGAATGGAAAACCCAGAGTTACCTCTGCTGCAGAGGATAAGTTCATTAGAGTTACCAGCCTCAGATTGCAGCCCAAATAAATGCTTCACAGAGTTCAAGTAACAGACACATCACAACATCAACTGTTCAGAGGAGACTGTGTGAATCAGGCCTTCATGGTCGAATTGCTGCAAAGAAACCACTACTAAAGGACACCAATAATAAGAAGAGACCTGCTTGGGCCAAGAAACACGAGCAATGGACATTAGACCGGTGGAAATCTGTCCTTTGGTCTGATGAGTCCAAATTTGAGATTTTTGGTTCCAACTACCGTGTCTTTGTGAGACGCAGAGTAGGTGAACGGACGATCTCCGCATGTGTGGTTCCCACCGTGAAGCATGGAGGAGGAGGTGATTTCTTTAGAATTCAAGGCACACTTAACCAGCATGGCTACCACAGCATTCTGCAGCGATACGCCATCCCATCTGGTTTGGGCTTAGTGGGACTATCATTTGTTTTTCAACAGGACAATGACCCAAAACACACCTCCAGGCTGTGTAAGGGCTATTTGACCAAGGATAGTGTTGGAGTGCTTCATCAGATGACCTGGCCTCCACAATCCCCCGACCTCAACCCAATTGAGATGGTTTGGGATGAGTTGGACCGCAGAGTGAAGGAAAAGCAGCCAACAAGTGCTCAGCATATGTGGGAACTCCTTCAAGACTGTTGGAAAAGCATTCCTCATGAAGCTGGTTGAGAGAATGCCAAGAGTGTGCAAAGCTGTTATCAAGGCAAAGGGTGGCTATTTGAAGAATCTCAAAAATAAAATATATTTTGATTTGTTTCACACTTTTTTGGTTACTACATGATTCCATATGTGTTATTTCATAGTTTTGATGTCTTCACTATTATTCTACAATGTAGAAAATAGTAAAAATAAAGAAAAACCCTTGAATGAGTAGGTGTGTCCAAACTTTTGACTGGTAGTGTGTATTGTACAATAAAGAAATATAAATGACTGGTCAACATCTAAATATTGCTCCCAGCATTGATCAAAGGTCAGAACACTTGTATTATTGATCTGACAGAGTTCTCTTCCTGCCTCTTTGCGAAAAAAGTGGAATCATGAACAGTTATGTTTGCCTGCGTCCCCTGGACTGAGGCTGAGGGCGATGAGGCTGAGGGCGATGAGGCTGAGGGTGATGAGGCTGAGGGCGATGAGGCTGAGGGCGATGAGGCTGAGGGCGATGAGGCTGAGGGCGATGAGGCTGAGAGCGATGTGAAACGAACTACCTCAGCTCACAGTAGGCTCAATTGGCAACTAGTATAGAGACCCACAACCCTGGCGTTGCAAACGCCATGCTCTACCAACTGAGCTACCTCCCTGCCAGCCATCCCCCACGAGGCTCCCGGTCGCGGCCGGCTACGACAGCCTGCTGACAGTGTGTTGGCGAGGTGCTGGTCAAAAGGCCATTTTAAAACCGCAACTCCTGCCATGTCTACAGACATCCCCCACAAACAAACAAAACTGAGTCTCGGAGAACGAGTGCACAACTGGTAAACAAGCGCTTAGATATGTCAGTCAGGTGGCTAGCTGCCGGCAGAGACTTCTATTGCAGTAACGTTGAAGGGGTCTGGCTAGTATTACTTAGCCAGCTAGAAGGATGAAGTAAGAAGCTAACGTTAAACGGAGCCTGACCTCAGCAGGAGAAAGAAATAGGCCACTAAGTTCTCCTAATAACTTACAGAGAGTAGGCTACTGACACAGACAGTGATGTGGTGCTTAGTGGTGAGGTTGAGGCAGGCTGCAATGCATACAGGAGGAAGCAGAGGAGACAGACAGAGAGAGAGAGGAAGCAAGCAGAAGGAGAAGTTAGAACAGCGGTTCCCAAACTTGGGGTAGGGCCCCATGTGGGGTCCAATTAGAAAATATGTACTTACTGACGGTAAAATACAACCACTATATTTCAATATGAACGTCTTCCCTACAGGCCTATCTAAAATACAACCACTATGTTTCAATATGAACGTCTTCCCTACAGGCCTACATTAAAATGCAACCACTATGTTTCAATATGAACGTCTTCCCTACAGGCCTATCTAAAATACAACCACTATGTTTCAATATGAACGTCTTCCCTACAGGCCTATCTAAAATACAACCACTATGTTTCAATATGAACGTCTTCCCTACAGGCCTATCTAAAATACAACCACTATGTTTCAATATGAACGTCTTCCCTACAGGCCTATCTAAAATACAACCACTATGTTTCAATATGAACGTCTTCCCTACAGGCCTATCTAAAATACAACCACTATGTTTCAATATGAACGTCTTCCCTACAGGCCTATCTAAAATACAACCACTATGTTTCAATATGAACGTCTTCCCTACAGGCCTATCTAAAATACAACCACTATGTTTCAATATGAACGTCTTCCCTACAGGCCTATCTAAAATACAACCACTATGTTTCAATATGAACGTCTTCCCTACAGGCCTATCTAAAATACAACCACTATGTTTCAATATGAACGTCTTCCCTACAGGCCTATCTAAAATACAACCACTGTATGTTTCAATATGAACGTCTTCCCTACAGGCCTATCTAAAATACAACCACTATGTTTCAATATGAACGTCTTCCCTACAGGCCTATCTAAAATACAACCACTATGTTTCAATATGAACGTCTTCCCTACATTAAAATGCAACCAATACCGTACTAAATATGTCCTAGGTTTTTGTTTTGTTGCTGATGCTACGTGTCAGTGTGAATCATTTCTCATATTTCCCCTCTTTCAGGAGCATAGCATTAAAATCGTATAGCTAATAGGCTGTGGGTTTGTACATGAAGCTGATAATGGCTGGTGGTAATGTTTTTGATGTTCTTCAAATAGCATTTCAACGTTTTTTAATTGTATAGTAATGCAGTAAAAGAGCTTCAACTTTTTTTAAAAAAATGATCTGTTCCCCGTTCAGAGCCATCCAGAGGCTAGTTACACTACAAACTTCATTGTACCAGGTCCCAATGACAGTCCACCACTACAGACCTGATTCGTCTCCTGATTAGCAAGGGGTATCATTTCATTGTGTGTTAAAAACACAGTTTGAGATCATTGTGAGGGGTTTTTCTCCACTAGTCTGAATAGATCATTGTGAGGTTTTTTTTTTCTCCACTAGTCTGAATAGGGAATGGAGCTTCCCGGGGTTGCGACAGTAACGGGTGGGGGGGGGGGGGGGGGTCTTAGTGAAGGGTCAGTGAAATGTTGTGACTTCTTTGTGTCGGATCCACAGTAGTCTTCAAAAAAAAAAAAAAAAGTCAAATGTGTCAGCTTACTGACGGTCTTACTGACGGTCTTACTGACGGTATGTCTTTGATTTTTTTTCATTGATGATGTGTAAACCTAAAGGATAAAGTTGTCTCTCCCAAACTGACCTTTGACCTACAGTAAGCTCATTATACCATAGATGATTCACTTAACATACCTGTAGTCGTATAATCCTAAAAAGTCACGAGCTTTGACATCAACAATAAGAAAACCTATTTTCAGGGCTTTTTACAGACTCTTACTTACCGTGCCCTTTAAAGCTTTTACCAGCTTTTTAGCTTACCCTGTCTGACCCCTCAATTCTGATTTTCACAGAAATACTTTGAAAGTATGCTTTTCAGCACTTAAATAACATTTCAGAGGAACAATGAAGTCAAGCTGTCTGACTAAATAAGACTGATTACGTTTTGAAAAGGGAGGGAGCAAGTTTATGAGTATCCTGGGTCAAGTCAAGGCCTGGGAGTGTCTGTGTCTCTCTCAAACGAAAGGCTAACTCTGTAGAAGAGACCGCAGTAGACAACAGACAGACTAAATACCATCTCTAGGACTGTAGACACTAGACAACAGGATGAGTTGATCAGTGATCAGCGAGTGCAGCTGGTATCCCTCTGATGCTGGTCTGTCTGTCTGTCTGCTGTGGTACAGGATGTCCGTCTGTCTGCTATGGGTCTGGGAGCACAGGGAGGATGTCCGTCTGTCTGCTATGGGTCTGGGAGCACAGGGAGGATGTCCGTCTGTCTGCTATGGGTCTGGGAGCACAGGGAGGATGTCCGTCTGTCTGCTATGGGTCTGGGAGCACAGGGAGGATGTCCGTCTGTCTGCTATGGGTCTGGGAGCACAGGGAGGATGTCTGTCTGTCTGCTATGGGTCTGGGAGCACAGGGAGGATGTCTGTCTGTCTGCTATGGGTCTGGGAGCACAGGGAGGATGTCTGTCTGTCTGCTATGGGTCAGGGAGCACAGGGAGGATGTCTGTCTGTCTGCTATGGGTCTGGGAGCACAGGGAGGATGTCCGTCTGTCTGCTATGGGTCTGGGAGCACAGGGAGGATGTCCGTCTGTCTGCTATGGGTCTGGGAGCACAGGGAGGATGTCCGTCTGTCTGCTATGGGTCTGGGAGCACAGGGAGGATGTCTGTCTGTCTGCTATGGGTCTGGGAGCACAGGGAGGATGTCTGTCTGTCTGCTATGGGTCTGGGAGCACAGGGAGGATGTCCGTCTGTCTGCTATGGGTCTGGGAGCACAGGGAGGATGTCCGTCTGTCTGCTATGGGTCTGGGAGCACAGGGAGGATGTCCGTCTGTCTGCTATGGGTCTGGGAGCACAGGGAGGATGTCTGTCTGTCTGTCTGCTATGGGTCTGGGAGCACAGGGAGGATGTCTGTCTGTCTGCTATGGGTCTGGGAGCACAGGGAGGATGTCTGTCTGTCTGCTATGGGTCAGGGAGCACAGGGAGGATGTCTGTCTGTCTGCTATGGGTCTGGGAGCACAGGGAGGATGTCCGTCTGTCTGCTATGGGTCTGGGAGCACAGGGAGGATGTCCGTCTGTCTGCTATGGGTCTGGGAGCACAGGGAGGATGTCTGTCTGTCTGCTATGGGTCTGGGAGCACAGGAAGGATGTCCGTCTGTCTGCTATGGGTCAGGAAGGATGAATCATATTGAAATAGTGACTAGGCTGTGGCGGTCATGACATTTTGTCAGATGTAATTGTCATGCAAATGACTGCCGGTCTCACGGTAATGGACCATTAATGAACATAAACACATGTAGCATCTCCAGGCCTCCATGCATATGTTACGGATAGAGACCTGGGTAGGGGGTCTGATAGGGGCCTGGGTATGGGGTCTGACAGGGGCCTGGGTAGGGGGTCTGACAGGGGCCTGGGTAGGGGGTCTGATAGGGGCCTGGGTAGGGGGTCTGATAGGGGCCTGGGTAGGGGGTCTGACAGGGGCCTGGGTAGGGGGTCTGACAGGGGCCTGGGTATGGGGTCTGACAGGGACCTGGGTAAGGGGTCTGATAGAGACCTGGGTAGGGGGTCTGACAGGGGCCTGGGTAGGGGGTCTGACAGGGGCCTGGGTAGGGGGTCTGACAGGGGCCTGGGTAGGGGGTCTGACAGGGGCCTGGGTAGGGGGTCTGACAGAGGCCTGGGTAGGGGGTCTGACAGAGACCTGGGTAGGGGGTCTGATAGAGACCTGGGTAGGGGGTCTGATAGAGACCTGGGTAGGGGGTCTGATAGAGACCTGGGTAGGGGGTCTGATAGAGACCTGGGTAGGGGGTCTGACAGGGGCCTGGGTAGGGGGTCTGACAGGGGCCTGGGTAGGGGGTCTGATAGGGGCCTGGGTAGGGGGTCTGATAGGGGCCTGGGTAGGGGGTCTGATAGGGGCCTGGGTAGGGGGTCTGATAGGGGCCTGGGTAGGGGGTCTGATAGGGGCCTGGGTAGGGGGTCACAAACAGCCCACAGACCACCTCCAAAGACCTACAACATCATCTTGCTGCAGATGGTGTCACTGTGCACCGTTCAACAATTCAGCGCACTTTGCACAATGAGAAGCTGTACAGGAGAGTGATGCGGAAGAAGCCTTTTCTGCCAAACGCCACAAACAGAGTCGCTTGAGGTACGCAAACGCACATTTGGACAAGCCAGCTTCATTTTGGAATAAGGTGCTGTGGACTGATGAAGCAAAGATTGAGTTATTTGGTCATAACAAGGGGCGTTATGCATGGTGGCAAAAGAACACAGCGTTCCAAGAAAAACACTTGCTACCCACAGTAACATTTGGTGGGGGTTCCATCATGCTGTGGGGCCAGTGCCGGTACTGGGAATCCTGTTAAAGTTCAGGGTCGCATGGATTCCACTCAATATCAGCAGATTCTTGGGAATAATGTTGAAGAATCAGTCACAAAGTTGAAGTTACGCCGGGGCTGGATATTTCAATAAGACAACGACCCAAAAGACTGCTCAAAATCTACCCGGGCATTTATGCAGAGGAACAAGTACAATGTTCTGGAATGGCCATCCCAGTCCCCAGACCTGAATATCGTTGAGAATCTGTGGGATGATTTGAAGCGGGCTGTCCATGCTCGGCAACCATCAAACCTAACTGAGGTGGAGATGTTTTGTAAGGAGGAATGGTCCAAAATACCTTCATCCAGAATCCAGACACTCATTAGAGGCTATAGGAAGCGTCTAGAGGCTGTTATTTTAGCAAAAGGAGGCTCTACTAAATATTGATGTGATTTTTCTGTTTGAGTGCCCAAATTTATGCACCTGTCTAATTTCGTTTTTTATGCATATTGCACATTTTCTGTTAATCCAATAAACCAAATTTCACTACTGAAATATTACTGTGTCCATCAGTTATTTGATAGATGAAAATGAAATTGCTGATCCAAACACCCAATTATTTATAAATGGAAATCATGGAGATTGTCAGGGGTGCCCAAACTTTTTCATACGACTGTATATGGGGCATACAACCATCCCAGCTCTGCAGATGTTGCTGCAAAGATACAGAATCATTAGAACACTTATTCTGGTATTGCCTCTGTGTAGTTTGTTTCTGGTCACAGGAATAGCTGAAAAATCACATTATTCATCTAAAATTAGCCCTACAAATAGCACTGTTGAGAGATTTGGAAAACCATTAGGCCTGGCCCGCAGTCGGCATTCCAATTCATCCCAAAGGTGTTTGATGGGGTTGAGGTCAGGGCTCTGTGCAGGCTAGTCAAGTTCTTCCACACCGATCTCGACAAACCATTTCTGTATGGACCTCGCTTTGTGCACGGGGGGTATTGTCATGCTGAAACAGGAAAGGGCCTTCCCCAATCTGTTGCCACAAAGTTGGAAGCACAGAATCGTCTAGAATGTAATTGTATGCTGTAGCGTTAAGATTTCCCTTCACTGGAACTAAGGGGCCTAGACCGAACCATGAAAAAGAGCCCCAGACCATTATTCCTCCTCCACCAAACTTGACAGTTGGCACTATGAGTTGGGGCAGGTAGCGTTGTCCTGGCATCCGCTTTTGTATATATAGTGTCTATACATTTTGATCCTGACTAGTCTCCCATTCCCTGCCGCTGAAATACATGCCCACAGCATGATGCTACCACCACCATGCTTCACCATACGGACGGTGCCAGGTTTCCTCCAGACGTGACACTTGGTATTTCAGGTAAAACAGTTCAATCTTGGTTTCATCAGATCAGAGAATCTTGTTTCTCATGGTCTGAGTCCTTTAGGTTCTCCAAGTGGGCTGTCATGTGCCTTTTACTGAGAAGTGGCTGTCCACTCTACCATAAAGGCCTGATTGGTGGAGTGCTGCAGAGACGGTTGTCCTTCTGGAAGGTTCTCCAATCTCCACAGAGGAACTCTGGAGCTCTGTCAAAGTGGTCATCGGGTTCTTGGTCACCTCCCTGACCAAGGCCCTTCTCCCCCGATTCCTCAGTTTGGCCGGGCTGCCAGCTCTAGGAAGAGTCTTGGTGGTTCCAAACTTCTTCCATTTCAGAATGATGGAGGCCACTGTGTTCTTGGGGACCTTCAATGCTGCAGAAATGTTTTAGTCCCCTTCCGCAGATCTGTGCCTCGACACAATCCTGTCTCGGAGCTCTACGGACAATTCCTTCGACCTCATGGTTTGGTTTTTGCTCTGACAACAAATCATGTCCAATCAATTTAATTTACCACAGGTGGACTCCAATCAAGTTGTAGAAACATCTCAAGGATGATCAAAGGAAACAGGATGCACCTGAGCTCAATTTCAAGTCTCATAGCAAAGGGTCTGAATACTTTTGTAAATAAGGTATTTCTGTTTTTATTTGTAATACATTTGAAAAAAAATCAAAAAACCTATTTTTGCTTTGTCATTGTGGCGTATTGTGTGTAGATTGATGAAGGATTTTAAATAAAAATCAGGCTGTAACAAAATGTGGAAAAAGTCAAGGGGCCTGAAAACTTTCCGAACGCACTGTATAACGGCACAATCGTTGTTTTAATTCAGGCTTTTTGGGCCCACAAGTTCTAATGGGGTCCTACATGTGACATCTTATAATAATAATAATAATATGCCATTTAGCAGACGCTTTTATCCAAAGCGACTTACAGTCATGCGTGCATACATTTTTGTGTATGGGTGGTCCCGGGGATCGAACCCACTACCTTGGCGTTACAAGCGCCGTGCTCTACCAGCTGAGCTACAGAGGACCACTTAAATGCTTTGAACGAATCATCCCCTTAGAAAGCACTGCCCATTTCCTTGTGTTTGGCTTTGAAACTAGATCCATAATGACCCTGTTTTCCACTCCGTTTCAACCTGCTGTTGAACTTCTTTCTTAAAACCGATCGATCACAGTGAGGCAGCCTAACGGTGAGCTTTAAAAGCATGATACTGTTTAGATTGCATTTGAATTGATGTCAGAGTGATTAGAGGGACAATAGAGCGCTGAGTACCAGGACAATAGAGCGCTGAGTACCAGGGCAATAGAGCGCTGAGTACCAGGACAATAGAGCGCTGAGTACCAGGACAATAGAGCGCTGAGTACCAGGACAATAGAGCGCTGAGTACCAGGACAATAGAGCGCTGAGTACCAGGCCAATAGAGCGCTGAGTACCAGGACAATAGAGCGCTGAGTACCAGGACAATAGAGCGCTGAGTACCAGGCCAATAGAGCGCTGAGTACCAGGACAATAGAGCGCTGAGTACCAGGACAATAGAGCGCTGAGTACCAGGACAATAGAGCGCTGAGTACCAGGCCAATAGAGCGCTGAGTACCAGGACAATAGAGCGCTGAGTACCAGGACAATAGAGCACTGAGTACCAGGACAATAGAGCGCTGAGTACCAGGACAATAGAGCGCTGAGTACCAGGACAATAGAGCGCTGAGTACCAGGACAATAGAGCGCTGAGGCCGTTAGCGACCTGATGGTAGTTAGAGAGTTGGATTCTACCAACGCATCAGCACCATTCATGTACAGACCACATAGGAGGAGATTACCATGACTCGACGGTCACGTCTGACTGCGGTCATGACTGCCTGTGGTAATATGGTCACCGCTAACTAACCCTAACTTAGTGACACACTCTACTGATGACAACTGATGACAGCTCACAGCTCACAACAATCATTGGAATAACTATTTCTAACCAAAAGTTCAACTTGACCATAAAACGGCATCAGCATGTGAAGTACCTTGAGGTCAAAGTGCGCTATCCTCTTGTCGTGGAGGAACTGTACTCCGCTTAGGATCTGTTTGATGAACTGGGTAGCCTCCTCTTCACTCAGAGACTCCTTCTGAGCCAGGAAGTCAAAGAGCTCTCCTCCAGATACCCTGCAACACAAACACACACACACACACTTTCAGGGCTCCTGTGCTTCAGGATATTAGCGAAATTATCTGTGGAATTCAGTGTCATGAAGTGTAATTCAGTGTGATAGTTCACACGAAGTCAATACACAGTAATGGCTGGCTCACACCATGCCTTCTATAACACTAACTGACAGGCTGTCTGTCACACCATGCCTTCTATAACACTAACTGACAGGCTGTCACACCATGCCTTCTATAACACTAACTGACAGGCTGTCTGTCACACCATGCTTTCTATAACACTAACTGACAGGCTGGCTGTCACACCATGCCTTCTATAACACTAACTGACAGGCTGTCACACCATGCCTTCTATAACACTAACTGACAGGCAGTCTGTCACACCATGCTTTCTATAACACTAACTGACAGGCTGTCTGTCACACCATGCCTTCTATAACACTAACTGACAGGCTGTCGCACCATGCCTTCTATAACACTAACTGACAGGCTGTCTGTCACACCATGCCTTCTATAACACTAACTGACAGGCTGTCTGTCACACTATGCCTTCTATAACACTACCTGACAGGCTGGCTGTCACACCATGCCTTCTATAACACTAACTGACAGGCTGGCTGTCACACCATGCCTTCTATAACACTAACTGACAGGCTGTCTGTCACACCATGCCTTCTATAACACTAACTGACAGGCTGTCTGTCACACCATGCCTTCTATAACACTAACTGACAGGCTGTCTGTCACACCATGCCTTCTATAACACTAACTGACAGGCTGTCTGTCACACCATGCCTTCTATAACACTAACTGACAGGCTGGCTGTCACACCATGCCTTCTATAACACTAACTGACAGGCTGTCACACCATGCCTTCTATAACACTAAATGACAGGCTGTCTGTCACACCGTGCCTTCTATAACACTAACTGACAGGCTGTCACACCATGCCTTCTATAACACTAACTGACAGGCTGTCTGTCACACCATGCCTTCTATAACACTAACTGACAGGCTGTCTGTCACACCATGCCTTCTATAAAACTAACTGACAGGCTGTCTGTCACACCATGCCTTCTATAACACTACCTGACAGGCTGGCTGTCACACCATGCCTTCTATAACACTAACTGACAGGCTGTCTGTCACACTATGCCTTCTATAACACTAACTGACAGGCTGTCACACCATGCCTTCTATAACACTAACTGACAGGCTGTCTGTCACACTATGCCTTCTATAACACTAACTGACAGGCTGTCACACCATGCCTTCTATAACACTAACTGACAGGCTGTCTGTCACACTATGCCTTCTATAACACTAACTGACAGGCTGTCACACCATGCCTTCTATAACACTAACTGACAGGCTGTCTATCACACCATGCCTTCTATAACACTAACTGACAGGCTGGCTGTCACACCATGCCTTCTATAACACTAACTGACAGGCTGTCTGTCACACCATGCCTTCTATAACACTAACTGACAGTCTGTCTGTCACACCATGCCTTCTATAACACTAACTGACAGGCTGTCACACCATGCCTTCTATAACACTAACTGTCAGGCTGGCTGTCACACCATGTCTTCTATAACACTAACTGACAGTCTGTCTGTCACACCATGCTTTCTATAACACTAACTGACAGGCTGGCTGTCACACCATGCCTTCTATAACACTAACTGACAGGCTGTCACACCATGCCTTCTATAACACTAACTGACAGGCAGTCTGTCACACCATGCTTTCTATAACACTAACTGACAGGCTGTCTGTCACACCATGCCTTCTATAACACTAACTGACAGGCTGTCGCACCATGCCTTCTATAACACTAACTGACAGGCTGTCTGTCACACCATGCCTTCTATAACACTAACTGACAGGCTGTCTGTCACACTATGCCTTCTATAACACTACCTGACAGGCTGGCTGTCACACCATGCCTTCTATAACACTAACTGACAGGCTGGCTGTCACACCATGCCTTCTATAACACTAACTGACAGGCTGTCTGTCACACCATGCCTTCTATAACACTAACTGACAGGCTGTCTGTCACACCATGCCTTCTATAACACTAACTGACAGGCTGTCTGTCACACCATGCCTTCTATAACACTAACTGACAGGCTGTCTGTCACACCATGCCTTCTATAACACTAACTGACAGGCTGGCTGTCACACCATGCCTTCTATAACACTAACTGACAGGCTGTCACACCATGCCTTCTATAACACTAAATGACAGGCTGTCTGTCACACCAAGCCTTCTATAACACTAACTGACAGGCTGGCTCACACCATTCCTTCTATAACACTAACTGACAGGCTGTCTGTCACACCATGCCTTCTATAACACTAACTGACAGGCTGTCTGTCACACCATGCCTTCTATAATACTAACTGACAGGCTGTCTGTCACACCATGCCTTCTATAACACTAACTGACAGGCTGTCTGTCACACCATGCCTTCTATAACACTAACTGACAGGCTGTCTGTCACACCGTGCCTTCTATAACACTAACTGACAGGCTGTCACACCATGCCTTCTATAACACTAACTGACAGGCTGTCTGTCACACCATGCCTTCTATAACACTAACTGACAGGCTGTCTGTCACACCATGCCTTCTATAAAACTAACTGACAGGCTGTCTGTCACACCATGCCTTCTATAACACTACCTGACAGGCTGGCTGTCACACCATGCCTTCTATAACACTAACTGACAGGCTGTCTGTCACACTATGCCTTCTATAACACTAACTGACAGGCTGTCACACCATGCCTTCTATAACACTAACTGACAGGCTGTCTGTCACACTATGCCTTCTATAACACTAACTGACAGGCTGTCACACCATGCCTTCTATAACACTAACTGACAGGCTGTCTATCACACCATGCCTTCTATAACACTAACTGACAGGCTGGCTGTCACACCATGCCTTCTATAACACTAACTGACAGGCTGTCTGTCACACCATGCCTTCTATAACACTAACTGACAGTCTGTCTGTCACACCATGCCTTCTATAACACTAACTGACAGGCTGTCACACCATGCCTTCTATAACACTAACTGTCAGGCTGGCTGTCACACCATGTCTTCTATAACACTAACTGACAGTCTGTCTGTCACACCATGCCTTCTATAACACTAACTGACAGGCTGTCTGTCACACCATGCCTTCTATAACACTAACTGACAGGCTGGCTGTCACACCATGCTTTCTATAACACTAACTGACAGACTGGCTGTCACACCATGCCTTCTATAACACTAACTGACAGGCTGTCACACCATGCCTTCTATAACACTAACTGACAGGCTGTCACACCATGCCTTCTATAACACTAACTGACAGGCTGGCTGTCACACCATGCCTTCTATAACACTAACTGACAGGCTGGCTGTCACACCATGCCTTCTATAACACTAACTGACAGGCTGTCTGTCACACCATGCCTTCTATAACACTAACTGACAGGCTGTCACACCATGCCTTCTATAACACTAACTGACAGGCTGGCTGTCACACCATGCCTTCTATAACACTAACTGACAGGCTGTCTGTCACACCATGCCTTCTATAACACTAACTGACAGGCTGGCTGTCACACCATGCCTTCTATAACACTAACTGACAGGCTGGCTGTCACACCATGCCTTCTATAACACTAACTGACAGGCTGTCTGTCACACCATGCCTTCTATAACACTAACTGACAGGCTGTCACACCATGCCTTCTATAACACTAACTGACAGGCTGTCTGTCACACCATGCCTTCTATAACACTAACTGACAGGCTGGCTGTCACACCATGCCTTCTATAACACTAACTGACAGGCTGGCTGTCACACCATGCCTTCTATAACACTAACTGACAGGCTGTCTGTCACACCATGCCTTCTATAACACTAACTGACAGGCTGTCTGTCACACCATGCCTTCTATAACACTAACTGACAGGCTGTCTGTCACACCATGCCTTCTATAACACTAACTGACAGGCTGTCACACCATGCCTTCTATGACACTAACTGACAGTCTGTCTGTCACACCATGCCTTCTATAACACTAACTGACAGGCTGGCTGTCACACCATGCCTTCTATAACACTAACTGACAGGCTGGCTGTCACACCATGCCTTCTATAACACTAACTGACAGGCTGTCTGTCACACCATGCCTTCTATAACACTAACTGACAGGCTGGCTCACACCATTCCTTCTATAACACTAACTGACAGGCTGTCTGTCACACCATGCCTTCTATAACACTAACTGACAGGCTGTCTGTCACACCATGCCTTCTATAACACTAACTGACAGGCTGTCTGTCACACCATGCCTTCTATAACACTAACTGACAGGCTGTCTGTCACACCATGCCTTCTATAACACTAACTGACAGGCTGTCTGTCACACCGTGCCTTCTATAACACTAACTGACAGGCTGTCACACCATGCCTTCTATAACACTAACTGACAGGCTGTCTGTCACACCATGCCTTCTATAACACTAACTGACAGGCTGTCACACCATGCCTTCTATAACACTAACTGACAGGCTGTCTGTCACACCATGCCTTCTATAACACTACCTGACAGGCTGTCTGTCACACCATGCCTTCTATAAAACTAACTGACAGGCTGTCTGTCACACCATGCCTTCTATAACACTAACTGACAGGCTGTCTGTCACACCATGCCTTCTATAACACTAACTGACAGGCTGTCTGTCACACTATGCCTTCTATAACACTAACTGACAGGCTGTCTGTCACACCATGCCTTCTATAATACTAACTGACAGGCTGGCTGTCACACCGTGCCTTCTATAACACTAACTGACAGGCTGTCTGTCAAACCATGCCTTCTATAACACTAACTGACAGGCTGTCTGTCACACTATGCCTTCTATAACACTAACTGACAGGCTGTCACACCATGCCTTCTATAACACTAACTGACAGGCTGTCTGTCACACTATGCCTTCTATAACACTAATTGACAGGCTGTATGTCAGACCATGCCTTCTATAACACTAACTGACAGGCTGTCTGTCACACCGTGCCTTCTATAACACTAACTGACAGGCTGTCTGTCACACCATGCCTTCTATAACACTAACTGACAGGCTGTCTGTCACACCGTGCCTTCTATAACACTAACTGACAGGCTGTCTGTCACACCATGCCTTCTATAACACTAACTGACAGGCTGTCTGTCACACCATGCCTTCTATAACACTAACTGACAGTCTGTCTGTCAAACCATGCCTTCTATAACACTAACTGACAGGCTGTCACACCATGCCTTCTATAACACTAACTGACAGGCTGGCTGTCACACCATGTCTTCTATAACACTAACTGACAGTCTGTCTGTCACACCATGCCTTCTATAACACTAACTGACAGGCTGTCTGTCACACCATGCCTTCTATAACACTAACTGACAGGCTGGCTGTCACACCATGCTTTCTATAACACTAACTGACAGGCTGGCTGTCACACCATGCCTTCTATAACACTAACTGACAGGCTGTCACACCATGCCTTCTATAACACTAACTGACAGGCTGTCACACCATGCCTTCTATAACACTAACTGACAGGCTGGCTGTCACACCATGCCTTCTATAACACTAACTGACAGGCTGGCTGTCACACCATGCCTTCTATAACACTACCTGACAGGCTGGCTGTCACACCATGCCTTCTATAACACTAACTGACAGGCTGTCTGTCACACCATGCCTTCTATAACACTAACTGACAGGCTGTCTGTCACACCATGCCTTCTATAACACTAACTGACAGGCTGTCTGTCACACCGTGCCTTCTATAACACTAACTGACAGGCTGTCACACCATGCCTTCTATAACACTAACTGACAGGCTGTCTGTCACACCATGCCTTCTATAACACTAACTGACAGGCTGTCTGTCACACCATGCCTTCTATAAAACTAACTGACAGGCTGTCTGTCACACCATGCCTTCTATAACACTACCTGACAGGCTGGCTGTCACACCATGCCTTCTATAACACTAACTGACAGGCTGTCTGTCACACTATGCCTTCTATAACACTAACTGACAGGCTGTCACACCATGCCTTCTATAACACTAACTGACAGGCTGTCTGTCACACTATGCCTTCTATAACACTAACTGACAGGCTGTCACACCATGCCTTCTATAACACTAACTGACAGGCTGTCTATCACACCATGCCTTCTATAACACTAACTGACAGGCTGGCTGTCACACCATGCCTTCTATAACACTAACTGACAGGCTGTCTGTCACACCATGCCTTCTATAACACTAACTGACAGTCTGTCTGTCACACCATGCCTTCTATAACACTAACTGACAGGCTGTCACACCATGCCTTCTATAACACTAACTGTCAGGCTGGCTGTCACACCATGTCTTCTATAACACTAACTGACAGTCTGTCTGTCACACCATGCCTTCTATAACACTAACTGACAGGCTGTCTGTCACACCATGCCTTCTATAACACTAACTGACAGGCTGGCTGTCACACCATGCTTTCTATAACACTAACTGACAGACTGGCTGTCACACCATGCCTTCTATAACACTAACTGACAGGCTGTCACACCATGCCTTCTATAACACTAACTGACAGGCTGTCACACCATGCCTTCTATAACACTAACTGACAGGCTGGCTGTCACACCATGCCTTCTATAACACTAACTGACAGGCTGGCTGTCACACCATGCCTTCTATAACACTAACTGACAGGCTGTCTGTCACACCATGCCTTCTATAACACTAACTGACAGGCTGTCACACCATGCCTTCTATAACACTAACTGACAGGCTGGCTGTCACACCATGCCTTCTATAACACTAACTGACAGGCTGTCTGTCACACCATGCCTTCTATAACACTAACTGACAGGCTGGCTGTCACACCATGCCTTCTATAACACTAACTGACAGGCTGTCTGTCACACCATGCCTTCTATAACACTAACTGACAGGCTGTCACACCATGCCTTCTATAACACTAACTGACAGGCTGTCTGTCACACCGTGCCTTCTATAACACTAACTGACAGGCTGTCTGTCACACCATGCCTTCTATAACACTAACTGACAGGCTGTCTGTCACACCGTGCCTTCTATAACACTAACTGACAGGCTGTCTGTCACACCATGCCTTCTATAACACTAACTGACAGGCTGTCTGTCACACCATGCCTTCTATAACACTAACTGACAGTCTGTCTGTCAAACCATGCCTTCTATAACACTAACTGACAGGCTGTCACACCATGCCTTCTATAACACTAACTGACAGGCTGGCTGTCACACCATGTCTTCTATAACACTAACTGACAGTCTGTCTGTCACACCATGCCTTCTATAACACTAACTGACAGGCTGTCTGTCACACCATGCCTTCTATAACACTAACTGACAGGCTGGCTGTCACACCATGCTTTCTATAACACTAACTGACAGGCTGGCTGTCACACCATGCCTTCTATAACACTAACTGACAGGCTGTCACACCATGCCTTCTATAACACTAACTGACAGGCTGTCACACCATGCCTTCTATAACACTAACTGACAGGCTGGCTGTCACACCATGCCTTCTATAACACTAACTGACAGGCTGGCTGTCACACCATGCCTTCTATAACACTACCTGACAGGCTGGCTGTCACACCATGCCTTCTATAACACTAACTGACAGGCTGTCTGTCACACCATGCCTTCTATAACACTAACTGACAGGCTGTCTGTCACACCATGCCTTCTATAACACTAACTGACAGGCTGTCTGTCACACCGTGCCTTCTATAACACTAACTGACAGGCTGTCACACCATGCCTTCTATAACACTAACTGACAGGCTGTCTGTCACACCATGCCTTCTATAACACTAACTGACAGGCTGTCTGTCACACCATGCCTTCTATAAAACTAACTGACAGGCTGTCTGTCACACCATGCCTTCTATAACACTACCTGACAGGCTGGCTGTCACACCATGCCTTCTATAACACTAACTGACAGGCTGTCTGTCACACTATGCCTTCTATAACACTAACTGACAGGCTGTCACACCATGCCTTCTATAACACTAACTGACAGGCTGTCTGTCACACTATGCCTTCTATAACACTAACTGACAGGCTGTCACACCATGCCTTCTATAACACTAACTGACAGGCTGTCTATCACACCATGCCTTCTATAACACTAACTGACAGGCTGGCTGTCACACCATGCCTTCTATAACACTAACTGACAGGCTGTCTGTCACACCATGCCTTCTATAACACTAACTGACAGTCTGTCTGTCACACCATGCCTTCTATAACACTAACTGACAGGCTGTCACACCATGCCTTCTATAACACTAACTGTCAGGCTGGCTGTCACACCATGTCTTCTATAACACTAACTGACAGTCTGTCTGTCACACCATGCCTTCTATAACACTAACTGACAGGCTGTCTGTCACACCATGCCTTCTATAACACTAACTGACAGGCTGGCTGTCACACCATGCTTTCTATAACACTAACTGACAGACTGGCTGTCACACCATGCCTTCTATAACACTAACTGACAGGCTGTCACACCATGCCTTCTATAACACTAACTGACAGGCTGTCACACCATGCCTTCTATAACACTAACTGACAGGCTGGCTGTCACACCATGCCTTCTATAACACTAACTGACAGGCTGGCTGTCACACCATGCCTTCTATAACACTAACTGACAGGCTGTCTGTCACACCATGCCTTCTATAACACTAACTGACAGGCTGTCACACCATGCCTTCTATAACACTAACTGACAGGCTGGCTGTCACACCATGCCTTCTATAACACTAACTGACAGGCTGTCTGTCACACCATGCCTTCTATAACACTAACTGACAGGCTGGCTGTCACACCATGCCTTCTATAACACTAACTGACAGGCTGGCTGTCACACCATGCCTTCTATAACACTAACTGACAGGCTGTCTGTCACACCATGCCTTCTATAACACTAACTGACAGGCTGTCACACCATGCCTTCTATAACACTAACTGACAGGCTGTCTGTCACACCATGCCTTCTATAACACTAACTGACAGGCTGGCTGTCACACCATGCCTTCTATAACACTAACTGACAGGCTGGCTGTCACACCATGCCTTCTATAACACTAACTGACAGGCTGTCTGTCACACCATGCCTTCTATAACACTAACTGACAGGCTGTCTGTCACACCATGCCTTCTATAACACTAACTGACAGGCTGTCTGTCACACCATGCCTTCTATAACACTAACTGACAGGCTGTCACACCATGCCTTCTATGACACTAACTGACAGTCTGTCTGTCACACCATGCCTTCTATAACACTAACTGACAGGCTGGCTGTCACACCATGCCTTCTATAACACTAACTGACAGGCTGGCTGTCACACCATGCCTTCTATAACACTAACTGACAGGCTGTCTGTCACACCATGCCTTCTATAACACTAACTGACAGGCTGGCTCACACCATTCCTTCTATAACACTAACTGACAGGCTGTCTGTCACACCATGCCTTCTATAACACTAACTGACAGGCTGTCTGTCACACCATGCCTTCTATAACACTAACTGACAGGCTGTCTGTCACACCATGCCTTCTATAACACTAAATGACAGGCTGTCTGTCACACCATGCCTTCTATAACACTAACTGACAGGCTGTCTGTCACACCGTGCCTTCTATAACACTAACTGACAGGCTGTCACACCATGCCTTCTATAACACTAACTGACAGGCTGTCTGTCACACCATGCCTTCTATAACACTAACTGACAGGCTGTCACACCATGCCTTCTATAACACTAACTGACAGGCTGTCTGTCACACCATGCCTTCTATAACACTACCTGACAGGCTGTCTGTCACACCATGCCTTCTATAAAACTAACTGACAGGCTGTCTGTCACACCATGCCTTCTATAACACTACCTGACAGGCTGGCTGTCACACCATGCCTTCTATAACACTAACTGACAGGCTGTCTGTCACACCATGCCTTCTATAACACTAACTGACAGGCTGTCTGTCACACTATGCCTTCTATAACACTAACTGACAGGCTGTCTGTCACACCATGCCTTCTATAATACTAACTGACAGGCTGGCTGTCACACCGTGCCTTCTATAACACTAACTGACAGGCTGTCTGTCACACTATGCCTTCTATAACACTAACTGACAGGCTGTCACACCATGCCTTCTATAACACTAACTGACAGGCTGTCTGTCACACTATGCCTTCTATAACACTAATTGACAGGCTGTATGTCAGACCATGCCTTCTATAACACTAACTGACAGGCTGTCTGTCACACCGTGCCTTCTATAACACTAACTGACAGGCTGTCTGTCACACCATGCCTTCTATAACACTAACTGACAGGCTGTCTGTCACACCGTGCCTTCTATAACACTAACTGACAGGCTGTCTGTCACACCATGCCTTCTATAACACTAACTGACAGGCTGTCTGTCACACCATGCCTTCTATAACACTAACTGACAGTCTGTCTGTCAAACCATGCCTTCTATAACACTAACTGACAGGCTGTCACACCATGCCTTCTATAACACTAACTGACAGGCTGGCTGTCACACCATGTCTTCTATAACACTAACTGACAGTCTGTCTGTCACACCATGCCTTCTATAACACTAACTGACAGGCTGTCTGTCACACCATGCCTTCTATAACACTAACTGACAGGCTGGCTGTCACACCATGCTTTCTATAACACTAACTGACAGGCTGGCTGTCACACCATGCCTTCTATAACACTAACTGACAGGCTGTCACACCATGCCTTCTATAACACTAACTGACAGGCTGTCACACCATGCCTTCTATAACACTAACTGACAGGCTGGCTGTCACACCATGCCTTCTATAACACTAACTGACAGGCTGGCTGTCACACCATGCCTTCTATAACACTACCTGACAGGCTGGCTGTCACACCATGCCTTCTATAACACTAACTGACAGGCTGTCTGTCACACCATGCCTTCTATAACACTAACTGACAGGCTGTCTGTCACACTATGCCTTCTATAACACTAACTGACAGGCTGTCTGTCACACCATGCCTTCTATAACACTAACTGACAGGCTGGCTGTCACACCGTGCCTTCTATAACACTAACTGACAGGCTGTCTGTCAAACCATGCCTTCTATAACACTAACTGACAGGCTGTCACACCATGCCTTCTATAACACTAACTGACAGGCTGTCTGTCACACTATGCCTTCTATAACACTAATTGACAGGCTGTATGTCAGACCATGCCTTCTATAACACTAACTGACAGGCTGTCTGTCACACCGTGCCTTCTATAACACTAACTGACAGGCTGTCTGTCACACCATGCCTTCTATAACACTAACTGACAGGCTGTCTGTCACACCGTGCCTTCTATAACACTAACTGACAGGCTGTCTGTCACACCATGCCTTCTATAACACTAACTGACAGGCTGTCTGTCACACCATGCCTTCTATAACACTAACTGACAGTCTGTCTGTCAAACCATGCCTTCTATAACACTAACTGACAGGCTGTCACACCATGCCTTCTATAACACTAACTGACAGGCTGGCTGTCACACCATGTCTTCTATAACAGTAACTGACAGTCTGTCTGTCACACCATGCCTTCTATAACACTAACTGACAGGCTGTCTGTCACACCATGCCTTCTATAACACTAACTGACAGGCTGGCTGTCACACCATGCTTTCTATAACACTAACTGACAGGCTGGCTGTCACACCATGCCTTCTATAACACTAACTGACAGGCTGTCACACCATGCCTTCTATAACACTAACTGACAGGCTGTCACACCATGCCTTCTATAACACTAACTGACAGGCTGGCTGTCACACCATGCCTTCTATAACACTAACTGACAGGCTGGCTGTCACACCATGCCTTCTATAACACTAACTGACAGGCTGGCTGTCACACCATGCATTCTATAACACTAACTGACAGGCTGTCACACCATGCCTTCTATAACACTAACTGACAGGCTGGCTGTCACACCATGCCTTCTATAACACTAACTGACAGGCTGTCTGTCACACCATGCCTTCTATAACACTAACTGACAGGCTGGCTGTCACACCATGCCTTCTATAACACTAACTGACAGGCTGTCTGTCACACCATGCCTTCTATAACACTAACTGACAGGCTGTCACACCATGCCTTCTATAACACTAACTGACAGGCTGGCTGTCACACCATGCCTTCTATAACACTAACTGACTGGCTGTCTGTCACACCATGCCTTCTATAACACTAACTGACAGGCTGGCTGTCACACCATGCCTTCTATAACACTAACTGACAGGCTGGCTGTCACACCATGCCTTCTATAACACTAACTGACAGGCTGTCTGTCACACCATGCCTTCTATAACACTAACTGACAGGCTGTCACACCATGCCTTCTATAACACTAACTGACAGGCTGTCTGTCACACCATGCCTTCTATAACACTAACTGACAGGCTGGCTGTCACACCATGCCTTCTATAACACTAACTGACAGGCTGGCTGTCACACCATGCCTTCTATAACACTAACTGACAGGCTGTCTGTCACACCTTGACTTCTATAACACTAACTGACAGGGTGGCTCACACCATTCCTTCTATAACACTAACTGACAGGCTGTCTGTCACACCATGCCTTCTATAACACTAACTGACAGGCTGTCTGTCACACCATGCCTTCTATAACACTAACTGACAGGCTGTCTGTCACACCATGCCTTCTATAACACTAACTGACAGGCTGTCTGTCACACCATGCCTTCTATAACACTAACTGACAGGCTGTCTGTCACACCGTGCCTTCTATAACACTAACTGACAGGCTGTCACACCATGCCTTCTATAACACTAACTGACAGGCTGTCTGTCACACCATGCCTTCTATAACACTAACTGACAGGCTGTCACACCATGCCTTCTATAACACTAACTGACAGGCTGTCTGTCACACCATGCCTTCTATAACACTACCTGACAGGCTGTCTGTCACACCATGCCTTCTATAAAACTAACTGACAGGCTGTCTGTCACACCATGCCTTCTATAACACTACCTGACAGGCTGGCTGTCACACCATGCCTTCTATAACACTAACTGACAGGCTGTCTGTCACACCATGCCTTCTATAACACTAACTGACAGGCTGTCTGTCACACTATGCCTTCTATAACACTAACTGACAGGCTGTCTGTCACACCATGCCTTCTATAACACTAACTGACAGGCTGGCTGTCACACCGTGCCTTCTATAACACTAACTGACAGGCTGTCTGTCAAACCATGCCTTCTATAACACTAACTGACAGGCTGTCACACCATGCCTTCTATAACACTAACTGACAGGCTGTCTGTCACACTATGCCTTCTATAACACTAACTGACAGGCTGTCACACCATGCCTTCTATAACACTAACTGACAGGCTGTCTGTCACACTATGCCTTCTATAACACTAATTGACAGGCTGTCTGTCACACCATGCCTTCTATAACACTAACTGACTGGCTGTCTGTCACACCGTGCCTTCTATAACACTAACTGACAGGCTGTCTGTCACACCATGCCTTCTATAACACTAACTGACAGACTGTCTGTCACACCATGCCTTCTATAACACTAACTGACAGTCTGTCTGTCACACCATGCCTTCTATAACACTAACTGACAGGCTGTCACACCATGCCTTCTATAACACTAACTGACTGGCTGTCTGTCACACCGTGCCTTCTATAACACTAACTGACAGGCTGTCTGTCACACCATGCCTTCTATAACACTAACTGACAGGCTGTCTGTCACACCATGCCTTCTATAACACTAACTGACAGTCTGTCTGTCACACCATGCCTTCTATAACACTAACTGACAGGCTGTCACACCATGCCTTCTATAACACTAACTGACAGGCTGGCTGTCACACCATGTCTTCTATAACACTAACTGACAGTCTGTCTGTCACACCATGCCTTCTATAACACTAACTGACAGGCTGTCTGTCACACCATGCCTTCTATAACACTAACTGACAGGCTGTCACACCATGCCTTCTATAACACTAACTGACAGGCTGGCTGTCACACCATGCCTTCTATAACACTAACTGACAGGCTGTCTGTCACACCATGCCTTCTATAACACTAACTGACAGGCTGGCTGTCACACCATGCCTTCTATAACACTAACTGACAGGCTGTCTGTCACACCATGCCTTCTATAACACTAACTGACAGGCTGTCTGTCACACCATGCCTTCTATAACACTAACTGACAGGCTGTCACACCATGCCTTCTATAACACTAACTGACAGGCTGTCTGTCACACCATGCCTTCTATAACACTAACTGACAGGCTGGCTGTCACACCATGCCTTCTATAACACTAACTGACAGGCTGGCTGTCACACCATGCCTTCTATAACACTAACTGACAGGCTGTCTGTCACACCATGCCTTCTATAACACTAACTGACAGGCTGTCTGTCACACCATGCCTTCTATAACACTAACTGACAGGCTGTCTGTCACACCATGCCTTCTATAACACTAACTGACAGGCTGTCACACCATGCCTTCTATAACACTAACTGACAGGCTGGCTGTCACACCATGCCTTCTATAACACTAACTGACAGGCTGGCTGTCACACCATGCCTTCTATAACACTAACTGACAGGCTGTCTGTCACACCATTTCTTCTATAACACTAACTGACAGGCTGTCACACCGTGCTTTCTATAACACTAACTGACAGGTTGTCTGTCACACCATGCCTTCTATAACACTAACTGACAGGCTGTCTGTCACACCATGCCTTCTATAACACTAACTGACAGGCTGTCTGTCACACCATGCCTTATATAACACTAACTGACAGGCTGTCTGTCACACCATGCCTTCTATAACACTAACTGACAGGCTGTCTGTCACACCATGCCTTCTATAACACTAACTGACAGGCTGTCTGTCACACCATGCCTTCTATAACACTAACTGACAGGCTGTCTGTCACACCGTGCCTTCTATAACACTAACTGACAGGCTGTCTGTCACACCATGCCTTCTATAACACTAACTGACAGGCTGTCTGTCACACTATGCCTTATATAACACTAACTGACAGGCTGTCTGTCACACCATGCCTTCTATAACACTAACTGACAGGCTGTCACACCATGCCTTCTATAACACTAACTGACAGGCTGTCTGTCACACCATGCTTTCTATAACACTAACTGACAGGCTGGCTGTCACACCATGCCTTCTATAACACTAACTGACAGGCTGTCACACCATGCCTTCTATAACACTAACTGACAGGCAGTCTGTCACACCATGCTTTCTATAACACTAACTGACAGGCTGTCTGTCACACCATGCCTTCTATAACACTAACTGACAGGCTGTCGCACCATGCCTTCTATAACACTAACTGACAGGCTGTCTGTCACACCATGCCTTCTATAACACTAACTGACAGGCTGTCTGTCACACTATGCCTTCTATAACACTACCTGACAGGCTGGCTGTCACACCATGCCTTCTATAACACTAACTGACAGGCTGGCTGTCACACCATGCCTTCTATAACACTAACTGACAGGCTGTCTGTCACACCATGCCTTCTATAACACTAACTGACAGGCTGTCTGTCACACCATGCCTTCTATAACACTAACTGACAGGCTGTCTGTCACACCATGCCTTCTATAACACTAACTGACAGGCTGTCTGTCACACCATGCCTTCTATAACACTAACTGACAGGCTGGCTGTCACACCATGCCTTCTATAACACTAACTGACAGGCTGTCACACCATGCCTTCTATAACACTAAATGACAGGCTGTCTGTCACACCATGCCTTCTATAACACTAACTGACAGGCTGGCTCACACCATTCCTTCTATAACACTAACTGACAGGCTGTCTGTCACACCATGCCTTCTATAACACTAACTGACAGGCTGTCTGTCACACCATGCCTTCTATAACACTAACTGACAGGCTGTCTGTCACACCATGCCTTCTATAACACTAACTGACAGGCTGTCTGTCACACCATGCCTTCTATAACACTAACTGACAGGCTGTCTGTCACACCGTGCCTTCTATAACACTAACTGACAGGCTGTCACACCATGCCTTCTATAACACTAACTGACAGGCTGTCTGTCACACCATGCCTTCTATAACACTAACTGACAGGCTGTCTGTCACACCATGCCTTCTATAAAACTAACTGACAGGCTGTCTGTCACACCATGCCTTCTATAACACTACCTGACAGGCTGGCTGTCACACCATGCCTTCTATAACACTAACTGACAGGCTGTCTGTCACACTATGCCTTCTATAACACTAACTGACAGGCTGTCACACCATGCCTTCTATAACACTAACTGACAGGCTGTCTGTCACACTATGCCTTCTATAACACTAACTGACAGGCTGTCACACCATGCCTTCTATAACACTAACTGACAGGCTGTCTATCACACCATGCCTTCTATAACACTAACTGACAGGCTGGCTGTCACACCATGCCTTCTATAACACTAACTGACAGGCTGGCTGTCACACCATGCCTTCTATAACACTAACTGACAGGCTGTCACACCATGCCTTCTATAACACTAACTGACAGGCAGTCTGTCACACCATGCTTTCTATAACACTAACTGACAGGCTGTCTGTCACACCATGCCTTCTATAACACTAACTGACAGTCTGTCTGTCACACCATGCCTTCTATAACACTAACTGACAGGCTGTCACACCATGCCTTCTATAACACTAACTGTCAGGCTGGCTGTCACACCATGTCTTCTATAACACTAACTGACAGTCTGTCTGTCACACCATGCTTTCTATAACACTAACTGACAGGCTGGCTGTCACACCATGCCTTCTATAACACTAACTGACAGGCTGTCACACCATGCCTTCTATAACACTAACTGACAGGCAGTCTGTCACACCATGCTTTCTATAACACTAACTGACAGGCTGTCTGTCACACCATGCCTTCTATAACACTAACTGACAGTCTGTCTGTCACACCATGCCTTCTATAACACTAACTGACAGGCTGTCACACCATGCCTTCTATAACACTAACTGTCAGGCTGGCTGTCACACCATGTCTTCTATAACACTAACTGACAGTCTGTCTGTCACACCATGCTTTCTATAACACTAACTGACAGGCTGGCTGTCACACCATGCCTTCTATAACACTAACTGACAGGCTGTCACACCATGCCTTCTATAACACTAACTGACAGGCAGTCTGTCACACCATGCTTTCTATAACACTAACTGACAGGCTGTCTGTCACACCATGCCTTCTATAACACTAACTGACAGGCTGTCGCACCATGCCTTCTATAACACTAACTGACAGGCTGTCTGTCACACCATGCCTTCTATAACACTAACTGACAGGCTGTCTGTCACACTATGCCTTCTATAACACTACCTGACAGGCTGGCTGTCACACCATGCCTTCTATAACACTAACTGACAGGCTGGCTGTCACACCATGCCTTCTATAACACTAACTGACAGGCTGTCTGTCACACCATGCCTTCTATAACACTAACTGACAGGCTGTCTGTCACACCATGCCTTCTATAACACTAACTGACAGGCTGTCTGTCACACCATGCCTTCTATAACACTAACTGACAGGCTGTCTGTCACACCATGCCTTCTATAACACTAACTGACAGGCTGTCTGTCACACCATGCCTTCTATAACACTAACTGACAGGCTGTCACACCATGCCTTCTATAACACTAAATGACAGGCTGTCTGTCACACCATGCCTTCTATAACACTAACTGACAGGCTGGCTCACACCATTCCTTCTATAACACTAACTGACAGGCTGTCTGTCACACCATGCCTTCTATAACACTAACTGACAGGCTGTCTGTCACACCATGCCTTCTATAACACTAACTGACAGGCTGTCTGTCACACCATGCCTTCTATAACACTAACTGACAGGCTGTCTGTCACACCATGCCTTCTATAACACTAACTGACAGGCTGTCTGTCACACCGTGCCTTCTATAACACTAACTGACAGGCTGTCACACCATGCCTTCTATAACACTAACTGACAGGCTGTCTGTCACACCATGCCTTCTATAACACTAACTGACAGGCTGTCTGTCACACCATGCCTTCTATAAAACTAACTGACAGGCTGTCTGTCACACCATGCCTTCTATAACACTACCTGACAGGCTGGCTGTCACACCATGCCTTCTATAACACTAACTGACAGGCTGTCTGTCACACCATGCCTTCTATAACACTAACTGACAGTCTGTCTGTCACACCATGCCTTCTATAACACTAACTGACAGGCTGTCACACCATGCCTTCTATAACACTAACTGTCAGGCTGGCTGTCACACCATGTCTTCTATAACACTAACTGACAGTCTGTCTGTCACACCATGCCTTCTATAACACTAACTGACAGGCTGTCTGTCACACCATGCCTTCTATAACACTAACTGACAGGCTGGCTGTCACACCATGCTTTCTATAACACTAACTGACAGACTGGCTGTCACACCATGCCTTCTATAACACTAACTGACAGGCTGTCACACCATGCCTTCTATAACACTAACTGACAGGCTGTCACACCATGCCTTCTATAACACTAACTGACAGGCTGGCTGTCACACCATGCCTTCTATAACACCAACTGACAGGCTGGCTGTCACACCATGCCTTCTATAACACTAACTGACAGGCTGTCTGTCACACCATGCCTTCTATAACACTAACTGACAGGCTGTCACACCATGCCTTCTATAACACTAACTGACAGGCTGGCTGTCACACCATGCCTTCTATAACACTAACTGACAGGCTGTCTGTCACACCATGCCTTCTATAACACTAACTGACAGGCTGGCTGTCACACCATGCCTTCTATAACACTAACTGACAGGCTGGCTGTCACACCATGCCTTCTATAACACTAACTGACAGGCTGTCTGTCACACCATGCCTTCTATAACACTAACTGACAGGCTGTCACACCATGCCTTCTATAACACTAACTGACAGGCTGTCTGTCACACCATGCCTTCTATAACACTAACTGACAGGCTGGCTGTCACACCATGCCTTCTATAACACTAACTGACAGGTTGGCTGTCACACCATGCCTTCTATAACACTAACTGACAGGCTGTCACACCATGCCTTCTATAACACTAACTGACAGGCTGTCTGTCACACCATGCCTTCTATAACACTAACTGACAGGCTGTCTGTCACACCATGCCTTCTATAACACTACCTGACAGGCTGTCTGTCACACCATGCCTTCTATAAAACTAACTGACAGGCTGTCTGTCACACCATGCCTTCTATAACACTACCTGACAGGCTGGCTGTCACACCATGCCTTCTATAACACTAACTGACAGGCTGTCTGTCACACCATGCCTTCTATAACACTAACTGACAGGCTGTCTGTCACACTATGCCTTCTATAACACTAACTGACAGGCTGTCTGTCACACCATGCCTTCTATAATACTAACTGACAGGCTGGCTGTCACACCGTGCCTTCTATAACACTAACTGACAGGCTGTCTGTCACACCATGCCTTCTATAACACTAACTGACAGGCTGTCTGTCACACCATGCCTTCTATAACACTAACTGACAGGCTGTCTGTCACACCATGCCTTCTATAACACTAACTGACAGGCTGTCACACCATGCCTTCTATGACACTAACTGACAGTCTGTCTGTCACACCATGCCTTCTATAACACTAACTGACAGGCTGGCTGTCACACCATGCCTTCTATAACACTAACTGACAGGCTGGCTGTCACACCATGCCTTCTATAACACTAACTGACAGGCTGTCTGTCACACCATGCCTTCTATAACACTAACTGACAGGCTGGCTCACACCATTCCTTCTATAACACTAACTGACAGGCTGTCTGTCACACCATGCCTTCTATAACACTAACTGACAGGCTGTCTGTCACACCATGCCTTCTATAACACTAACTGACAGGCTGTCTGTCACACCATGCCTTCTATAACACTAACTGACAGGCTGTCTGTCACACCATGCCTTCTATAACACTAACTGACAGGCTGTCTGTCACACCGTGCCTTCTATAACACTAACTGACAGGCTGTCACACCATGCCTTCTATAACACTAACTGACAGGCTGTCTGTCACACCATGCCTTCTATAACACTAACTGACAGGCTGTCACACCATGCCTTCTATAACACTAACTGACAGGCTGTCTGTCACACCATGCCTTCTATAACACTACCTGACAGGCTGTCTGTCACACCATGCCTTCTATAAAACTAACTGACAGGCTGTCTGTCACACCATGCCTTCTATAACACTACCTGACAGGCTGGCTGTCACACCATGCCTTCTATAACACTAACTGACAGGCTGTCTGTCACACCATGCCTTCTATAACACTAACTGACAGGCTGTCTGTCACACTATGCCTTCTATAACACTAACTGACAGGCTGTCTGTCACACCATGCCTTCTATAATACTAACTGACAGGCTGGCTGTCACACCGTGCCTTCTATAACACTAACTGACAGGCTGTCTGTCAAACCATGCCTTCTATAACACTAACTGACAGGCTGTCACACCATGCCTTCTATAACACTAACTGACAGGCTGTCTGTCACACTATGCCTTCTATAACACTAACTGACAGGCTGTCACACCATGCCTTCTATAACACTAACTGACAGGCTGTCTGTCACACTATGCCTTCTATAACACTAATTGACAGGCTGTATGTCAGACCATGCCTTCTATAACACTAACTGACAGGCTGTCTGTCACACCGTGCCTTCTATAACACTAACTGACAGGCTGTCTGTCACACCATGCCTTCTATAACACTAACTGACAGGCTGTCTGTCACACCGTGCCTTCTATAACACTAACTGACAGGCTGTCTGTCACACCATGCCTTCTATAACACTAACTGACAGGCTATCTGTCACACCATGCCTTCTATAACACTAACTGACAGTCTGTCTGTCAAACCATGCCTTCTATAACACTAACTGACAGGCTGTCACACCATGCCTTCTATAACACTAACTGACAGTCTGTCTGTCACACCATGCCTTCTATAACACTAACTGACAGGCTGTCTGTCACACCATGCCTTCTATAACACTAACTGACAGGCTGGCTGTCACACCATGCTTTCTATAACACTAACTGACAGGCTGGCTGTCACACCATGCCTTCTATAACACTAACTGACAGGCTGTCACACCATGCCTTCTATAACACTAACTGAGAGGCTGTCACACCATGCCTTCTATAACACTAACTGACAGGCTGGCTGTCACACCATGCCTTCTATAACACTAACTGACAGGCTGGCTGTCACACCATGCCTTCTATAACACTAACTGACAGGCTGGCTGTCACACCATGCCTTCTATAACACTAACTGACAGGCTGTCACACCATGCCTTCTATAACACTAACTGACAGGCTGGCTGTCACACCATGCCTTCTATAACACTAACTGACAGGCTGTCTGTCACACCATGCCTTCTATAAAACTAACTGACAGGCTGTCTGTCACACCATGCCTTCTATAACACTACCTGACAGGCTGGCTGTCACACCATGCCTTCTATAACACTAACTGACAGGCTGTCTGTCACACCATGCCTTCTATAACACTAACTGACAGGCTGTCTGTCACACTATGCCTTCTATAACACTAACTGACAGGCTGTCTGTCACACCATGCCTTCTATAACACTAACTGACAGGCTGGCTGTCACACCGTGCCTTCTATAACACTAACTGACAGGCTGTCTGTCAAACCATGCCTTCTATAACACTAACTGACAGGCTGTCACACCATGCCTTCTATAACACTAACTGACAGGCTGTCTGTCACACTATGCCTTCTATAACACTAATTGACAGGCTGTATGTCAGACCATGCCTTCTATAACACTAACTGACAGGCTGTCTGTCACACCGTGCCTTCTATAACACTAACTGACAGGCTGTCTGTCACACCATGCCTTCTATAACACTAACTGACAGGCTGTCTGTCACACCGTGCCTTCTATAACACTAACTGACAGGCTGTCTGTCACACCATGCCTTCTATAACACTAACTGACAGGCTGTCTGTCACACCATGCCTTCTATAACACTAACTGACAGTCTGTCTGTCAAACCATGCCTTCTATAACACTAACTGACAGGCTGTCACACCATGCCTTCTATAACACTAACTGACAGGCTGGCTGTCACACCATGTCTTCTATAACAGTAACTGACAGTCTGTCTGTCACACCATGCCTTCTATAACACTAACTGACAGGCTGTCTGTCACACCATGCCTTCTATAACACTAACTGACAGGCTGTCTGTCACACCATGCTTTCTATAACACTAACTGACAGGCTGGCTGTCACACCATGCCTTCTATAACACTAACTGACAGGCTGTCACACCATGCCTTCTATAACACTAACTGACAGGCTGTCACACCATGCCTTCTATAACACAAACTGACAGGCTGGCTGTCACACCATGCCTTCTATAACACTAACTGACAGGCTGGCTGTCACACCATGCCTTCTATAACACTAACTGACAGGCTGGCTGTCACACCATGCCTTCTATAACACTAACTGACAGGCTGTCACACCATGCCTTCTATAACACTAACTGACAGGCTGGCTGTCACACCATGCCTTCTATAACACTAACTGACAGGCTGTCTGTCACACCATGCCTTCTATAACACTAACTGACAGGCTGGCTGTCACACCATGCCTTCTATAACACTAACTGACAGGCTGTCTGTCACACCATGCCTTCTATAACACTAACTGACAGGCTGGCTGTCACACCATGCCTTCTATAACACTAACTGACTGGCTGTCTGTCACACCATGCCTTCTATAACACTAACTGACAGGCTGGCTGTCACACCATGCCTTCTATAACACTAACTGACAGGCTGGCTGTCACACCATGCCTTCTATAACACTAACTGACAGGCTGTCTGTCACACCATGCCTTCTATAACACTAACTGACAGGCTGTCACACCATGCCTTCTATAACACTAACTGACAGGCTGTCTGTCACACCATGCCTTCTATAACACTAACTGACAGGCTGTCTGTCACACCATGCCTTCTATAACACTAACTGACAGGCTGGCTGTCACACCATGCCTTCTATAACACTAACTGACAGGCTGGCTGTCACACCATGCCTTCTATAACACTAACTGACAGGCTGTCTGTCACACCATGCCTTCTATAACACTAACTGACAGGCTGTCTGTCACACCATGCCTTCTATAACACTAACTGACAGGCTGTCTGTCACACCATGCCTTCTATAACACTAACTGACAGGCTGTCACACCATGCCTTCTATGACACTAACTGACAGGCTGTCTGTCACACCATGCCTTCTATAACACTAACTGACAGGCTGGCTGTCACACCATGCCTTCTATAACACTAACTGACAGGCTGGCTGTCACACCATGCCTTCTATAACACTAACTGACAGGCTGTCTGTCACACCTTGCCTTCTATAACACTAACTGACAGGGTGGCTCACACCATTCCTTCTATAACACTAACTGACAGGCTGTCTGTCACACCATGCCTTCTATAACACTAACTGACAGGCTGTCTGTCACACCATGCCTTCTATAACACTAACTGACAGGCTGTCTGTCACACCATGCCTTCTATAACACTAACTGACAGGCTGTCTGTCACACCATGCCTTCTATAACACTAACTGACAGGCTGTCTGTCACACCATGCCTTCTATAACACTAACTGACAGGCTGTCACACCATGCCTTCTATAACACTAACTGACAGGCTGTCTGTCACACCATGCCTTCTATAACACTACCTGACAGGCTGTCTGTCACACCATGCCTTCTATAAAACTAACTGACAGGCTGTCTGTCACACCATGCCTTCTATAACACTAACTGACAGGCTGTCTGTCACACCATGCCTTCTATAACACTAACTGACAGGCTGTCTGTCACACTATGCCTTCTATAACACTAACTGACAGGCTGTCTGTCACACCATGCCTTCTATAACACTAACTGACAGGCTGGCTGTCACACCGTGCCTTCTATAACACTAACTGACAGGCTGTCTGTCAAACCATGCCTTCTATAACACTAACTGACAGGCTGTCACACCATGCCTTCTATAACACTAACTGACAGGCTGTCTGTCACACTATGCCTTCTATAACACTAACTGACAGGCTGTCACACCATGCCTTCTATAACACTAACTGACAGGCTGTCTGTCACACTATGCCTTCTATAACACTAATTGACAGGCTGTCTGTCACACCATGCCTTCTATAACACTAACTGACTGGCTGTCTGTCACACCGTGCCTTCTATAACACTAACTGACAGGCTGTCTGTCACACCATGCCTTCTATAACACTAACTGACAGGCTGTCTGTCACACCATGCCTTCTATAACACTAACTGACAGTCTGTCTGTCACACCATGCCTTCTATAACACTAACTGACAGGCTGTCACACCATGCCTTCTATAACACTAACTGACAGGCTGGCTGTCACACCATGTCTTCTATAACACTAACTGACAGTCTGTCTGTCACACCATGCCTTCTATAACACTAACTGACAGGCTGTCTGTCACACCATGCCTTCTATAACACTAACTGACAGGCTGTCACACCATGCCTTCTATAACACTAACTGACAGGCTGTCACACCATGCCTTCTATAACACTAACTGACAGGCTGGCTGTCACACCATGCCTTCTATAACACTAACTGACAGGCTGGCTGTCACACCATGCCTTCTATAACACTAACTGACAGGCTGGCTGTCACACCATGCCTTCTATAACACTAACTGACAGGCTGTCACACCATGCCTTCTATAACACTAACTGACAGGCTGGCTGTCACACCATGCCTTCTATAACACTAACTGACAGGCTGTCTGTCACACCATGCCTTCTATAAAACTAACTGACAGGCTGTCTGTCACACCATGCCTTCTATAACACTACCTGACAGGCTGGCTGTCACACCATGCCTTCTATAACACTAACTGACAGGCTGTCTGTCACACCATGCCTTCTATAACACTAACTGACAGGCTGTCTGTCACACTATGCCTTCTATAACACTAACTGACAGGCTGTCTGTCACACCATGCCTTCTATAACACTAACTGACAGGCTGGCTGTCACACCGTGCCTTCTATAACACTAACTGACAGGCTGTCTGTCAAACCATGCCTTCTATAACACTAACTGACAGGCTGTCACACCATGCCTTCTATAACACTAACTGACAGGCTGTCTGTCACACTATGCCTTCTATAACACTAATTGACAGGCTGTATGTCAGACCATGCCTTCTATAACACTAACTGACAGGCTGTCTGTCACACCGTGCCTTCTATAACACTAACTGACAGGCTGTCTGTCACACCATGCCTTCTATAACACTAACTGACAGGCTGTCTGTCACACCGTGCCTTCTATAACACTAACTGACAGGCTGTCTGTCACACCATGCCTTCTATAACACTAACTGACAGGCTGTCTGTCACACCATGCCTTCTATAACACTAACTGACAGTCTGTCTGTCAAACCATGCCTTCTATAACACTAACTGACAGGCTGGCACACCATGCCTTCTATAACACTAACTGACAGGCTGGCTGTCACACCATGTCTTCTATAACAGTAACTGACAGTCTGTCTGTCACACCATGCCTTCTATAACACTAACTGACAGGCTGTCTGTCACACCATGCCTTCTATAACACTAACTGACAGGCTGTCTGTCACACCATGCTTTCTATAACACTAACTGACAGGCTGGCTGTCACACCATGCCTTCTATAACACTAACTGACAGGCTGTCACACCATGCCTTCTATAACACTAACTGACAGGCTGTCACACCATGCCTTCTATAACACAAACTGACAGGCTGGCTGTCACACCATGCCTTCTATAACACTAACTGACAGGCTGGCTGTCACACCATGCCTTCTATAACACTAACTGACAGGCTGGCTGTCACACCATGCCTTCTATAACACTAACTGACAGGCTGTCACACCATGCCTTCTATAACACTAACTGACAGGCTGGCTGTCACACCATGCCTTCTATAACACTAACTGACAGGCTGTCTGTCACACCATGCCTTCTATAACACTAACTGACAGGCTGGCTGTCACACCATGCCTTCTATAACACTAACTGACAGGCTGTCTGTCACACCATGCCTTCTATAACACTAACTGACAGGCTGGCTGTCACACCATGCCTTCTATAACACTAACTGACTGGCTGTCTGTCACACCATGCCTTCTATAACACTAACTGACAGGCTGGCTGTCACACCATGCCTTCTATAACACTAACTGACAGGCTGGCTGTCACACCATGCCTTCTATAACACTAACTGACAGGCTGTCTGTCACACCATGCCTTCTATAACACTAACTGACAGGCTGTCACACCATGCCTTCTATAACACTACCTGACAGGCTGTCTGTCACACCATGCCTTCTATAAAACTAACTGACAGGCTGTCTGTCACACCATGCCTTCTATAACACTACCTGACAGGCTGGCTGTCACACCATGCCTTCTATAACACTAACTGACAGGCTGTCTGTCACACCATGCCTTCTATAACACTAACTGACAGGCTGTCTGTCACACTATGCCTTCTATAACACTAACTGACAGGCTGTCTGTCACACCATGCCTTCTATAACACTAACTGACAGGCTGGCTGTCACACCGTGCCTTCTATAACACTAACTGACAGGCTGTCTGTCAAACCATGCCTTCTATAACACTAACTGACAGGCTGTCACACCATGCCTTCTATAACACTAACTGACAGGCTGTCTGTCACACTATGCCTTCTATAACACTAACTGACAGGCTGTCACACCATGCCTTCTATAACACTAACTGACAGGCTGTCTGTCACACTATGCCTTCTATAACACTAATTGACAGGCTGTCTGTCACACCATGCCTTCTATAACACTAACTGACTGGCTGTCTGTCACACCGTGCCTTCTATAACACTAACTGACAGGCTGTCTGTCACACCATGCCTTCTATAACACTAACTGACAGGCTGTCTGTCACACCATGCCTTCTATAACACTAACTGACAGTCTGTCTGTCACACCATGCCTTCTATAACACTAACTGACAGGCTGTCACACCATGCCTTCTATAACACTAACTGACAGGCTGGCTGTCACACCATGTCTTCTATAACACTAACTGACAGTCTGTCTGTCACACCATGCCTTCTATAACACTAACTGACAGGCTGTCTGTCACACCATGCCTTCTATAACACTAACTGACAGGCTGTCACACCATGCCTTCTATAACACTAACTGAAAGGCTGTCACACCATGCCTTCTATAACACTAACTGACAGGCTGGCTGTCACACCATGCCTTCTATAACACTAACTGACAGGCTGGCTGTCACACCATGCCTTCTATAACACTAACTGACAGGCTGGCTGTCACACCATGCCTTCTATAACACTAACTGACAGGCTGTCACACCATGCCTTCTATAACACTAACTGACAGGCTGGCTGTCACACCATGCCTTCTATAACACTAACTGACAGGCTGTCTGTCACACCATGCCTTCTATAAAACTAACTGACAGGCTGTCTGTCACACCATGCCTTCTATAACACTACCTGACAGGCTGGCTGTCACACCATGCCTTCTATAACACTAACTGACAGGCTGTCTGTCACACCATGCCTTCTATAACACTAACTGACAGGCTGTCTGTCACACTATGCCTTCTATAACACTAACTGACAGGCTGTCTGTCACACCATGCCTTCTATAACACTAACTGACAGGCTGGCTGTCACACCGTGCCTTCTATAACACTAACTGACAGGCTGTCTGTCAAACCATGCCTTCTATAACACTAACTGACAGGCTGTCACACCATGCCTTCTATAACACTAACTGACAGGCTGTCTGTCACACTATGCCTTCTATAACACTAATTGACAGGCTGTATGTCAGACCATGCCTTCTATAACACTAACTGACAGGCTGTCTGTCACACCGTGCCTTCTATAACACTAACTGACAGGCTGTCTGTCACACCATGCCTTCTATAACACTAACTGACAGGCTGTCTGTCACACCGTGCCTTCTATAACACTAACTGACAGGCTGTCTGTCACACCATGCCTTCTATAACACTAACTGACAGGCTGTCTGTCACACCATGCCTTCTATAACACTAACTGACAGTCTGTCTGTCAAACCATGCCTTCTATAACACTAACTGACAGGCTGGCACACCATGCCTTCTATAACACTAACTGACAGGCTGGCTGTCACACCATGTCTTCTATAACAGTAACTGACAGTCTGTCTGTCACACCATGCCTTCTATAACACTAACTGACAGGCTGTCTGTCACACCATGCCTTCTATAACACTAACTGACAGGCTGTCTGTCACACCATGCTTTCTATAACACTAACTGACAGGCTGGCTGTCACACCATGCCTTCTATAACACTAACTGACAGGCTGTCACACCATGCCTTCTATAACACTAACTGACAGGCTGTCACACCATGCCTTCTATAACACAAACTGACAGGCTGGCTGTCACACCATGCCTTCTATAACACTAACTGACAGGCTGGCTGTCACACCATGCCTTCTATAACACTAACTGACAGGCTGGCTGTCACACCATGCCTTCTATAACACTAACTGACAGGCTGTCACACCATGCCTTCTATAACACTAACTGACAGGCTGGCTGTCACACCATGCCTTCTATAACACTAACTGACAGGCTGTCTGTCACACCATGCCTTCTATAACACTAACTGACAGGCTGGCTGTCACACCATGCCTTCTATAACACTAACTGACAGGCTGTCTGTCACACCATGCCTTCTATAACACTAACTGACAGGCTGGCTGTCACACCATGCCTTCTATAACACTAACTGACTGGCTGTCTGTCACACCATGCCTTCTATAACACTAACTGACAGGCTGGCTGTCACACCATGCCTTCTATAACACTAACTGACAGGCTGGCTGTCACACCATGCCTTCTATAACACTAACTGACAGGCTGTCTGTCACACCATGCCTTCTATAACACTAACTGACAGGCTGTCACACCATGCCTTCTATAACACTAACTGACAGGCTGTCTGTCACACCATGCCTTCTATAACACTAACTGACAGGCTGGCTGTCACACCATGCCTTCTATAACACTAACTGACAGGCTGGCTGTCACACCATGCCTTCTATAACACTAACTGACAGGCTGTCTGTCACACCATGCCTTCTATAACACTAACTGACAGGCTGTCTGTCACACCATGCCTTCTATAACACTAACTGACAGGCTGTCTGTCACACCATGCCTTCTATAACACTAACTGACAGGCTGTCACACCATGCCTTCTATGACACTAACTGACAGGCTGTCTGTCACACCATGCCTTCTATAACACTAACTGACAGGCTGGCTGTCACACCATGCCTTCTATAACACTAACTGACAGGCTGGCTGTCACACCATGCCTTCTATAACACTAACTGACAGGCTGTCTGTCACACCTTGCCTTCTATAACACTAACTGACAGGGTGGCTCACACCATTCCTTCTATAACACTAACTGACAGGCTGTCTGTCACACCATGCCTTCTATAACACTAACTGACAGGCTGTCTGTCACACCATGCCTTCTATAACACTAACTGACAGGCTGTCTGTCACACCATGCCTTCTATAACACTAACTGACAGGCTGTCTGTCACACCATGCCTTCTATAACACTAACTGACAGGCTGTCTGTCACACTGTGCCTTCTATAACACTAACTGACAGGCTGTCACACCATGCCTTCTATAACACTAACTGACAGGCTGTCTGTCACACCATGCCTTCTATAACACTAACTGACAGGCTGTCACACCATGCCTTCTATAACACTAACTGACAGGCTGTCTGTCACACCATGCCTTCTATAACACTACCTGACAGGCTGTCTGTCACACCATGCCTTCTATAAAACTAACTGACAGGCTGTCTGTCACACCATGCCTTCTATAACACTACCTGACAGGCTGGCTGTCACACCATGCCTTCTATAACACTAACTGACAGGCTGTCTGTCACACCATGCCTTCTATAACACTAACTGACAGGCTGTCTGTCACACTATGCCTTCTATAACACTAACTGACAGGCTGTCTGTCACACCATGCCTTCTATAACACTAACTGACAGGCTGGCTGTCACACCGTGCCTTCTATAACACTAACTGACAGGCTGTCTGTCAAACCATGCCTTCTATAACACTAACTGACAGGCTGTCACACCATGCCTTCTATAACACTAACTGACAGGCTGTCTGTCACACTATGCCTTCTATAACACTAACTGACAGGCTGTCACACCATGCCTTCTATAACACTAACTGACAGGCTGTCTGTCACACTATGCCTTCTATAACACTAATTGACAGGCTGTCTGTCACACCATGCCTTCTATAACACTAACTGACTGGCTGTCTGTCACACCGTGCCTTCTATAACACTAACTGACAGGCTGTCTGTCACACCATGCCTTCTATAACACTAACTGACAGGCTGTCTGTCACACCATGCCTTCTATAACACTAACTGACAGTCTGTCTGTCACACCATGCTTTCTATAACACTAACTGACAGGCTGTCACACCATGCCTTCTATAACACTAACTGACAGGCTGGCTGTCACACCATGTCTTCTATAACACTAACTGACAGTCTGTCTGTCACACCATGCCTTCTATAACACTAACTGACAGGCTGTCTGTCACACCATGCCTTCTATAACACTAACTGACAGGCTGTCACACCATGCCTTCTATAACACTAACTGACAGGCTGGCTGTCACACCATGCCTTCTATAACACTAACTGACAGGCTGTCTGTCACACCATGCCTTCTATAACACTAACTGACAGGCTGGCTGTCACACCATGCCTTCTATAACACTAACTGACAGGCTGTCTGTCACACCATGCCTTCTATAACACTAACTGACAGGCTGTCTGTCACACCATGCCTTCTATAACACTAACTGACAGGCTGTCACACCATGCCTTCTATAACACTAACTGACAGGCTGTCTGTCACACCATGCCTTCTATAACACTAACTGACAGGCTGGCTGTCACACCATGCCTTCTATAACACTAACTGACAGGCTGGCTGTCACACCATGCCTTCTATAACACTAACTGACAGTCTGTCTGTCACACCATGCCTTCTATAACACTAACTGACAGGCTGTCACACCATGCCTTCTATAACACTAACTGACAGGCTGGCTGTCACACCATGCCTTCTATAACACTAACTGACAGGCTGTCACACCATGCCTTCTATGACACTAACTGACAGGCTGTCTGTCACACCATGCCTTCTATAACACTAACTGACAGGCTGGCTGTCACACCATGCCTTCTATAACACTAACTGACAGGCTGGCTGTCACACCATGCCTTCTATAACACTAACTGACAGGCTGTCTGTCACACCTTGCCTTCTATAACACTAACTGACAGGGTGGCTCACACCATTCCTTCTATAACACTAACTGACAGGCTGTCTGTCACACCATGCCTTCTATAACACTAACTGACAGGCTGTCTGTCACACCATGCCTTCTATAACACTAACTGACAGGCTGTCTGTCACACCATGCCTTCTATAACACTAACTGACAGGCTGTCTGTCACACCATGCCTTCTATAACACTAACTGACAGGCTGTCTGTCACACTGTGCCTTCTATAACACTAACTGACAGGCTGTCACACCATGCCTTCTATAACACTAACTGACAGGCTGTCTGTCACACCATGCCTTCTATAACACTAACTGACAGGCTGTCACACCATGCCTTCTATAACACTAACTGACAGGCTGTCTGTCACACCATGCCTTCTATAACACTACCTGACAGGCTGTCTGTCACACCATGCCTTCTATAAAACTAACTGACAGGCTGTCTGTCACACCATGCCTTCTATAACACTACCTGACAGGCTGGCTGTCACACCATGCCTTCTATAACACTAACTGACAGGCTGTCTGTCACACCATGCCTTCTATAACACTAACTGACAGGCTGTCTGTCACACTATGCCTTCTATAACACTAACTGACAGGCTGTCTGTCACACCATGCCTTCTATAACACTAACTGACAGGCTGGCTGTCACACCGTGCCTTCTATAACACTAACTGACAGGCTGTCTGTCAAACCATGCCTTCTATAACACTAACTGACAGGCTGTCACACCATGCCTTCTATAACACTAACTGACAGGCTGTCTGTCACACTATGCCTTCTATAACACTAACTGACAGGCTGTCACACCATGCCTTCTATAACACTAACTGACAGGCTGTCTGTCACACTATGCCTTCTATAACACTAATTGACAGGCTGTCTGTCACACCATGCCTTCTATAACACTAACTGACTGGCTGTCTGTCACACCGTGCCTTCTATAACACTAACTGACAGGCTGTCTGTCACACCATGCCTTCTATAACACTAACTGACAGGCTGTCTGTCACACCATGCCTTCTATAACACTAACTGACAGTCTGTCTGTCACACCATGCTTTCTATAACACTAACTGACAGGCTGTCACACCATGCCTTCTATAACACTAACTGACAGGCTGGCTGTCACACCATGTCTTCTATAACACTAACTGACAGTCTGTCTGTCACACCATGCCTTCTATAACACTAACTGACAGGCTGTCTGTCACACCATGCCTTCTATAACACTAACTGACAGGCTGTCACACCATGCCTTCTATAACACTAACTGACAGGCTGGCTGTCACACCATGCCTTCTATAACACTAACTGACAGGCTGTCTGTCACACCATGCCTTCTATAACACTAACTGACAGGCTGGCTGTCACACCATGCCTTCTATAACACTAACTGACAGGCTGTCTGTCACACCATGCCTTCTATAACACTAACTGACAGGCTGTCTGTCACACCATGCCTTCTATAACACTAACTGACAGGCTGTCACACCATGCCTTCTATAACACTAACTGACAGGCTGTCTGTCACACCATGCCTTCTATAACACTAACTGACAGGCTGGCTGTCACACCATGCCTTCTATAACACTAACTGACAGGCTGGCTGTCACACCATGCCTTCTATAACACTAACTGACAGGCTGTCTGTCACACCATGCCTTCTATAACACTAACTGACAGGCTGTCTGTCACACCATGCCTTCTATAACACTAACTGACAGGCTGTCTGTCACACCATGCCTTCTATAACACTAACTGACAGGCTGTCACACCATGCCTTCTATAACACTAACTGACAGGCTGGCTGTCACACCATGCCTTCTATAACACTAACTGACAGGCTGGCTGTCACACCATGCCTTCTATAACACTAACTGACAGGCTGTCTATCACACCATGCCTTCTATAACACTAACTGACAGGCTGTCACACCGTGCTTTCTATAACACTAACTGACAGGTTGTCTGTCACACCATGCCTTCTATAACACTAACTGACAGGCTGTCACACCATGCCTTCTATAACACTAACTGACAGGCTGGCTGTCACACCATGCCTTCTATAACACTAACTGACAGGCTGTCTGTCACACCATGCCTTCTATAACACTAACTGACAGGCTGTCTGTCACACTATGCCTTCTATAACACTAACTGACAGGCTGTCTGTCACACCATGCCTTCTATAACACTAACTGACAGGCTGTCTGTCACACCATGCCTTCTATAACACTAACTGACAGGCTGTCTGTCACACCATGCCTTCTATAACACTAACTGACAGGCTGTCTGTCACACCATGCCTTCTATAACACTAACTGACAGTCTGTCTGTCACACCATGCCTTCTATAACACTAACTGACAGGCTGTCACACCATGCCTTCTATAACACTAACTGACAGGCTGGCTGTCACACCATGCCTTCTATAACACTAACTGACAGTCTGTCTGTCACACCATGTCTTCTATAACACTAACTGACAGGCTGTCTGTTACACCATGCCTTCTATAACACTAACTGACAGGCTAGCTGTCACACCATGCCTTCTATAACACTAACTGACAGGCTGTCACACCATGCCTTCTATAACACTAACTGACAGGCTGGCTTTCACACCATGCCTTCTATAACACTAACTGACAGGCTGTCACACCATGCCTTCTATAACACTAACTGACAGGCTGTCTGTCACACCGTGCCTTCTATAACACTAACTGACAGGCTGTCTGTCACACCATGCCTTCTATAACACTAACTGACAGGCTGTCTGTCACACCATGCCTTCTATAACACTAACTGACAGTCTGTCTGTCAAACCATGCCTTCTATAACACTAACTGACAGGCTGTCACACCATGCCTTCTATAACACTAACTGACAGGCTGGCTGTCACACCATGTCTTCTATAACAGTAACTGACAGTCTGTCTGTCACACCATGCCTTCTATAACACTAACTGACAGGCTGTCTGTCACACCATGCCTTCTATAACACTAACTGACAGGCTGTCTGTCACACCATGCTTTCTATAACACTAACTGACAGGCTGGCTGTCACACCATGCCTTCTATAACACTAACTGACAGGCTGTCACACCATGCCTTCTATAACACTAACTGACAGGCTGTCACACCATGCCTTCTATAACACAAACTGACAGGCTGGCTGTCACACCATGCCTTCTATAACACTAACTGACAGGCTGGCTGTCACACCATGCCTTCTATAACACTAACTGACAGGCTGGCTGTCACACCATGCCTTCTATAACACTAACTGACAGGCTGTCACACCATGCCTTCTATAACACTAACTGACAGGCTGGCTGTCACACCATGCCTTCTATAACACTAACTGACAGGCTGTCTGTCACACCATGCCTTCTATAACACTAACTGACAGGCTGGCTGTCACACCATGCCTTCTATAACACTAACTGACAGGCTGTCTGTCACACCATGCCTTCTATAACACTAACTGACAGGCTGGCTGTCACACCATGCCTTCTATAACACTAACTGACTGGCTGTCTGTCACACCATGCCTTCTATAACACTAACTGACAGGCTGGCTGTCACACCATGCCTTCTATAACACTAACTGACAGGCTGGCTGTCACACCATGCCTTCTATAACACTAACTGACAGGCTGTCTGTCACACCATGCCTTCTATAACACTAACTGACAGGCTGTCACACCATGCCTTCTATAACACTAACTGACAGGCTGTCTGTCACACCATGCCTTCTATAACACTAACTGACAGGCTGTCTGTCACACCATGCCTTCTATAACACTAACTGACAGGCTGGCTGTCACACCATGCCTTCTATAACACTAACTGACAGGCTGGCTGTCACACCATGCCTTCTATAACACTAACTGACAGGCTGTCTGTCACACCATGCCTTCTATAACACTAACTGACAGGCTGTCTGTCACACCATGCCTTCTATAACACTAACTGACAGGCTGTCTGTCACACCATGCCTTCTATAACACTAACTGACAGGCTGTCACACCATGCCTTCTATGACACTAACTGACAGGCTGTCTGTCACACCATGCCTTCTATAACACTAACTGACAGGCTGGCTGTCACACCATGCCTTCTATAACACTAACTGACAGGCTGGCTGTCACACCATGCCTTCTATAACACTAACTGACAGGCTGTCTGTCACACCTTGCCTTCTATAACACTAACTGACAGGGTGGCTCACACCATTCCTTCTATAACACTAACTGACAGGCTGTCTGTCACACCATGCCTTCTATAACACTAACTGACAGGCTGTCTGTCACACCATGCCTTCTATAACACTAACTGACAGGCTGTCTGTCACACCATGCCTTCTATAACACTAACTGACAGGCTGTCTGTCACACCATGCCTTCTATAACACTAACTGACAGGCTGTCTGTCACACCATGCCTTCTATAACACTAACTGACAGGCTGTCACACCATGCCTTCTATAACACTAACTGACAGGCTGTCTGTCACACCATGCCTTCTATAACACTACCTGACAGGCTGTCTGTCACACCATGCCTTCTATAAAACTAACTGACAGGCTGTCTGTCACACCATGCCTTCTATAACACTAACTGACAGGCTGTCTGTCACACCATGCCTTCTATAACACTAACTGACAGGCTGTCTGTCACACTATGCCTTCTATAACACTAACTGACAGGCTGTCTGTCACACCATGCCTTCTATAACACTAACTGACAGGCTGGCTGTCACACCGTGCCTTCTATAACACTAACTGACAGGCTGTCTGTCAAACCATGCCTTCTATAACACTAACTGACAGGCTGTCACACCATGCCTTCTATAACACTAACTGACAGGCTGTCTGTCACACTATGCCTTCTATAACACTAACTGACAGGCTGTCACACCATGCCTTCTATAACACTAACTGACAGGCTGTCTGTCACACTATGCCTTCTATAACACTAATTGACAGGCTGTCTGTCACACCATGCCTTCTATAACACTAACTGACTGGCTGTCTGTCACACCGTGCCTTCTATAACACTAACTGACAGGCTGTCTGTCACACCATGCCTTCTATAACACTAACTGACAGGCTGTCTGTCACACCATGCCTTCTATAACACTAACTGACAGTCTGTCTGTCACACCATGCCTTCTATAACACTAACTGACAGGCTGTCACACCATGCCTTCTATAACACTAACTGACAGGCTGGCTGTCACACCATGTCTTCTATAACACTAACTGACAGTCTGTCTGTCACACCATGCCTTCTATAACACTAACTGACAGGCTGTCTGTCACACCATGCCTTCTATAACACTAACTGACAGGCTGTCACACCATGCCTTCTATAACACTAACTGACAGGCTGTCACACCATGCCTTCTATAACACTAACTGACAGGCTGGCTGTCACACCATGCCTTCTATAACACTAACTGACAGGCTGGCTGTCACACCATGCCTTCTATAACACTAACTGACAGGCTGGCTGTCACACCATGCCTTCTATAACACTAACTGACAGGCTGTCACACCATGCCTTCTATAACACTAACTGACAGGCTGGCTGTCACACCATGCCTTCTATAACACTAACTGACAGGCTGTCTGTCACACCATGCCTTCTATAAAACTAACTGACAGGCTGTCTGTCACACCATGCCTTCTATAACACTACCTGACAGGCTGGCTGTCACACCATGCCTTCTATAACACTAACTGACAGGCTGTCTGTCACACCATGCCTTCTATAACACTAACTGACAGGCTGTCTGTCACACTATGCCTTCTATAACACTAACTGACAGGCTGTCTGTCACACCATGCCTTCTATAACACTAACTGACAGGCTGGCTGTCACACCGTGCCTTCTATAACACTAACTGACAGGCTGTCTGTCAAACCATGCCTTCTATAACACTAACTGACAGGCTGTCACACCATGCCTTCTATAACACTAACTGACAGGCTGTCTGTCACACTATGCCTTCTATAACACTAATTGACAGGCTGTATGTCAGACCATGCCTTCTATAACACTAACTGACAGGCTGTCTGTCACACCGTGCCTTCTATAACACTAACTGACAGGCTGTCTGTCACACCATGCCTTCTATAACACTAACTGACAGGCTGTCTGTCACACCGTGCCTTCTATAACACTAACTGACAGGCTGTCTGTCACACCATGCCTTCTATAACACTAACTGACAGGCTGTCTGTCACACCATGCCTTCTATAACACTAACTGACAGTCTGTCTGTCAAACCATGCCTTCTATAACACTAACTGACAGGCTGGCACACCATGCCTTCTATAACACTAACTGACAGGCTGGCTGTCACACCATGTCTTCTATAACAGTAACTGACAGTCTGTCTGTCACACCATGCCTTCTATAACACTAACTGACAGGCTGTCTGTCACACCATGCCTTCTATAACACTAACTGACAGGCTGTCTGTCACACCATGCTTTCTATAACACTAACTGACAGGCTGGCTGTCACACCATGCCTTCTATAACACTAACTGACAGGCTGTCACACCATGCCTTCTATAACACTAACTGACAGGCTGTCACACCATGCCTTCTATAACACAAACTGACAGGCTGGCTGTCACACCATGCCTTCTATAACACTAACTGACAGGCTGGCTGTCACACCATGCCTTCTATAACACTAACTGACAGGCTGGCTGTCACACCATGCCTTCTATAACACTAACTGACAGGCTGTCACACCATGCCTTCTATAACACTAACTGACAGGCTGGCTGTCACACCATGCCTTCTATAACACTAACTGACAGGCTGTCTGTCACACCATGCCTTCTATAACACTAACTGACAGGCTGGCTGTCACACCATGCCTTCTATAACACTAACTGACAGGCTGTCTGTCACACCATGCCTTCTATAACACTAACTGACAGGCTGGCTGTCACACCATGCCTTCTATAACACTAACTGACTGGCTGTCTGTCACACCATGCCTTCTATAACACTAACTGACAGGCTGGCTGTCACACCATGCCTTCTATAACACTAACTGACAGGCTGGCTGTCACACCATGCCTTCTATAACACTAACTGACAGGCTGTCTGTCACACCATGCCTTCTATAACACTAACTGACAGGCTGTCACACCATGCCTTCTATAACACTACCTGACAGGCTGTCTGTCACACCATGCCTTCTATAAAACTAACTGACAGGCTGTCTGTCACACCATGCCTTCTATAACACTACCTGACAGGCTGGCTGTCACACCATGCCTTCTATAACACTAACTGACAGGCTGTCTGTCACACCATGCCTTCTATAACACTAACTGACAGGCTGTCTGTCACACTATGCCTTCTATAACACTAACTGACAGGCTGTCTGTCACACCATGCCTTCTATAACACTAACTGACAGGCTGGCTGTCACACCGTGCCTTCTATAACACTAACTGACAGGCTGTCTGTCAAACCATGCCTTCTATAACACTAACTGACAGGCTGTCACACCATGCCTTCTATAACACTAACTGACAGGCTGTCTGTCACACTATGCCTTCTATAACACTAACTGACAGGCTGTCACACCATGCCTTCTATAACACTAACTGACAGGCTGTCTGTCACACTATGCCTTCTATAACACTAATTGACAGGCTGTCTGTCACACCATGCCTTCTATAACACTAACTGACTGGCTGTCTGTCACACCGTGCCTTCTATAACACTAACTGACAGGCTGTCTGTCACACCATGCCTTCTATAACACTAACTGACAGGCTGTCTGTCACACCATGCCTTCTATAACACTAACTGACAGTCTGTCTGTCACACCATGCCTTCTATAACACTAACTGACAGGCTGTCACACCATGCCTTCTATAACACTAACTGACAGGCTGGCTGTCACACCATGTCTTCTATAACACTAACTGACAGTCTGTCTGTCACACCATGCCTTCTATAACACTAACTGACAGGCTGTCTGTCACACCATGCCTTCTATAACACTAACTGACAGGCTGTCACACCATGCCTTCTATAACACTAACTGACAGGCTGTCACACCATGCCTTCTATAACACTAACTGACAGGCTGGCTGTCACACCATGCCTTCTATAACACTAACTGACAGGCTGGCTGTCACACCATGCCTTCTATAACACTAACTGACAGGCTGGCTGTCACACCATGCCTTCTATAACACTAACTGACAGGCTGTCACACCATGCCTTCTATAACACTAACTGACAGGCTGGCTGTCACACCATGCCTTCTATAACACTAACTGACAGGCTGTCTGTCACACCATGCCTTCTATAAAACTAACTGACAGGCTGTCTGTCACACCATGCCTTCTATAACACTACCTGACAGGCTGGCTGTCACACCATGCCTTCTATAACACTAACTGACAGGCTGTCTGTCACACCATGCCTTCTATAACACTAACTGACAGGCTGTCTGTCACACTATGCCTTCTATAACACTAACTGACAGGCTGTCTGTCACACCATGCCTTCTATAACACTAACTGACAGGCTGGCTGTCACACCGTGCCTTCTATAACACTAACTGACAGGCTGTCTGTCAAACCATGCCTTCTATAACACTAACTGACAGGCTGTCACACCATGCCTTCTATAACACTAACTGACAGGCTGTCTGTCACACTATGCCTTCTATAACACTAATTGACAGGCTGTATGTCAGACCATGCCTTCTATAACACTAACTGACAGGCTGTCTGTCACACCGTGCCTTCTATAACACTAACTGACAGGCTGTCTGTCACACCATGCCTTCTATAACACTAACTGACAGGCTGTCTGTCACACCGTGCCTTCTATAACACTAACTGACAGGCTGTCTGTCACACCATGCCTTCTATAACACTAACTGACAGGCTGTCTGTCACACCATGCCTTCTATAACACTAACTGACAGTCTGTCTGTCAAACCATGCCTTCTATAACACTAACTGACAGGCTGGCACACCATGCCTTCTATAACACTAACTGACAGGCTGGCTGTCACACCATGTCTTCTATAACAGTAACTGACAGTCTGTCTGTCACACCATGCCTTCTATAACACTAACTGACAGGCTGTCTGTCACACCATGCCTTCTATAACACTAACTGACAGGCTGTCTGTCACACCATGCTTTCTATAACACTAACTGACAGGCTGGCTGTCACACCATGCCTTCTATAACACTAACTGACAGGCTGTCACACCATGCCTTCTATAACACTAACTGACAGGCTGTCACACCATGCCTTCTATAACACAAACTGACAGGCTGGCTGTCACACCATGCCTTCTATAACACTAACTGACAGGCTGGCTGTCACACCATGCCTTCTATAACACTAACTGACAGGCTGGCTGTCACACCATGCCTTCTATAACACTAACTGACAGGCTGTCACACCATGCCTTCTATAACACTAACTGACAGGCTGGCTGTCACACCATGCCTTCTATAACACTAACTGACAGGCTGTCTGTCACACCATGCCTTCTATAACACTAACTGACAGGCTGGCTGTCACACCATGCCTTCTATAACACTAACTGACAGGCTGTCTGTCACACCATGCCTTCTATAACACTAACTGACAGGCTGGCTGTCACACCATGCCTTCTATAACACTAACTGACTGGCTGTCTGTCACACCATGCCTTCTATAACACTAACTGACAGGCTGGCTGTCACACCATGCCTTCTATAACACTAACTGACAGGCTGGCTGTCACACCATGCCTTCTATAACACTAACTGACAGGCTGTCTGTCACACCATGCCTTCTATAACACTAACTGACAGGCTGTCACACCATGCCTTCTATAACACTAACTGACAGGCTGTCTGTCACACCATGCCTTCTATAACACTAACTGACAGGCTGGCTGTCACACCATGCCTTCTATAACACTAACTGACAGGCTGGCTGTCACACCATGCCTTCTATAACACTAACTGACAGGCTGTCTGTCACACCATGCCTTCTATAACACTAACTGACAGGCTGTCTGTCACACCATGCCTTCTATAACACTAACTGACAGGCTGTCTGTCACACCATGCCTTCTATAACACTAACTGACAGGCTGTCACACCATGCCTTCTATGACACTAACTGACAGGCTGTCTGTCACACCATGCCTTCTATAACACTAACTGACAGGCTGGCTGTCACACCATGCCTTCTATAACACTAACTGACAGGCTGGCTGTCACACCATGCCTTCTATAACACTAACTGACAGGCTGTCTGTCACACCTTGCCTTCTATAACACTAACTGACAGGGTGGCTCACACCATTCCTTCTATAACACTAACTGACAGGCTGTCTGTCACACCATGCCTTCTATAACACTAACTGACAGGCTGTCTGTCACACCATGCCTTCTATAACACTAACTGACAGGCTGTCTGTCACACCATGCCTTCTATAACACTAACTGACAGGCTGTCTGTCACACCATGCCTTCTATAACACTAACTGACAGGCTGTCTGTCACACTGTGCCTTCTATAACACTAACTGACAGGCTGTCACACCATGCCTTCTATAACACTAACTGACAGGCTGTCTGTCACACCATGCCTTCTATAACACTAACTGACAGGCTGTCACACCATGCCTTCTATAACACTAACTGACAGGCTGTCTGTCACACCATGCCTTCTATAACACTACCTGACAGGCTGTCTGTCACACCATGCCTTCTATAAAACTAACTGACAGGCTGTCTGTCACACCATGCCTTCTATAACACTACCTGACAGGCTGGCTGTCACACCATGCCTTCTATAACACTAACTGACAGGCTGTCTGTCACACCATGCCTTCTATAACACTAACTGACAGGCTGTCTGTCACACTATGCCTTCTATAACACTAACTGACAGGCTGTCTGTCACACCATGCCTTCTATAACACTAACTGACAGGCTGGCTGTCACACCGTGCCTTCTATAACACTAACTGACAGGCTGTCTGTCAAACCATGCCTTCTATAACACTAACTGACAGGCTGTCACACCATGCCTTCTATAACACTAACTGACAGGCTGTCTGTCACACTATGCCTTCTATAACACTAACTGACAGGCTGTCACACCATGCCTTCTATAACACTAACTGACAGGCTGTCTGTCACACTATGCCTTCTATAACACTAATTGACAGGCTGTCTGTCACACCATGCCTTCTATAACACTAACTGACTGGCTGTCTGTCACACCGTGCCTTCTATAACACTAACTGACAGGCTGTCTGTCACACCATGCCTTCTATAACACTAACTGACAGGCTGTCTGTCACACCATGCCTTCTATAACACTAACTGACAGTCTGTCTGTCACACCATGCTTTCTATAACACTAACTGACAGGCTGTCACACCATGCCTTCTATAACACTAACTGACAGGCTGGCTGTCACACCATGTCTTCTATAACACTAACTGACAGTCTGTCTGTCACACCATGCCTTCTATAACACTAACTGACAGGCTGTCTGTCACACCATGCCTTCTATAACACTAACTGACAGGCTGTCACACCATGCCTTCTATAACACTAACTGACAGGCTGGCTGTCACACCATGCCTTCTATAACACTAACTGACAGGCTGTCTGTCACACCATGCCTTCTATAACACTAACTGACAGGCTGGCTGTCACACCATGCCTTCTATAACACTAACTGACAGGCTGTCTGTCACACCATGCCTTCTATAACACTAACTGACAGGCTGTCTGTCACACCATGCCTTCTATAACACTAACTGACAGGCTGTCACACCATGCCTTCTATAACACTAACTGACAGGCTGTCTGTCACACCATGCCTTCTATAACACTAACTGACAGGCTGGCTGTCACACCATGCCTTCTATAACACTAACTGACAGGCTGGCTGTCACACCATGCCTTCTATAACACTAACTGACAGTCTGTCTGTCACACCATGCCTTCTATAACACTAACTGACAGGCTGTCACACCATGCCTTCTATAACACTAACTGACAGGCTGGCTGTCACACCATGCCTTCTATAACACTAACTGACAGGCTGTCACACCATGCCTTCTATGACACTAACTGACAGGCTGTCTGTCACACCATGCCTTCTATAACACTAACTGACAGGCTGGCTGTCACACCATGCCTTCTATAACACTAACTGACAGGCTGGCTGTCACACCATGCCTTCTATAACACTAACTGACAGGCTGTCTGTCACACCTTGCCTTCTATAACACTAACTGACAGGGTGGCTCACACCATTCCTTCTATAACACTAACTGACAGGCTGTCTGTCACACCATGCCTTCTATAACACTAACTGACAGGCTGTCTGTCACACCATGCCTTCTATAACACTAACTGACAGGCTGTCTGTCACACCATGCCTTCTATAACACTAACTGACAGGCTGTCTGTCACACCATGCCTTCTATAACACTAACTGACAGGCTGTCTGTCACACTGTGCCTTCTATAACACTAACTGACAGGCTGTCACACCATGCCTTCTATAACACTAACTGACAGGCTGTCTGTCACACCATGCCTTCTATAACACTAACTGACAGGCTGTCACACCATGCCTTCTATAACACTAACTGACAGGCTGTCTGTCACACCATGCCTTCTATAACACTACCTGACAGGCTGTCTGTCACACCATGCCTTCTATAAAACTAACTGACAGGCTGTCTGTCACACCATGCCTTCTATAACACTACCTGACAGGCTGGCTGTCACACCATGCCTTCTATAACACTAACTGACAGGCTGTCTGTCACACCATGCCTTCTATAACACTAACTGACAGGCTGTCTGTCACACTATGCCTTCTATAACACTAACTGACAGGCTGTCTGTCACACCATGCCTTCTATAACACTAACTGACAGGCTGGCTGTCACACCGTGCCTTCTATAACACTAACTGACAGGCTGTCTGTCAAACCATGCCTTCTATAACACTAACTGACAGGCTGTCACACCATGCCTTCTATAACACTAACTGACAGGCTGTCTGTCACACTATGCCTTCTATAACACTAACTGACAGGCTGTCACACCATGCCTTCTATAACACTAACTGACAGGCTGTCTGTCACACTATGCCTTCTATAACACTAATTGACAGGCTGTCTGTCACACCATGCCTTCTATAACACTAACTGACTGGCTGTCTGTCACACCGTGCCTTCTATAACACTAACTGACAGGCTGTCTGTCACACCATGCCTTCTATAACACTAACTGACAGGCTGTCTGTCACACCATGCCTTCTATAACACTAACTGACAGTCTGTCTGTCACACCATGCTTTCTATAACACTAACTGACAGGCTGTCACACCATGCCTTCTATAACACTAACTGACAGGCTGGCTGTCACACCATGTCTTCTATAACACTAACTGACAGTCTGTCTGTCACACCATGCCTTCTATAACACTAACTGACAGGCTGTCTGTCACACCATGCCTTCTATAACACTAACTGACAGGCTGTCACACCATGCCTTCTATAACACTAACTGACAGGCTGGCTGTCACACCATGCCTTCTATAACACTAACTGACAGGCTGTCTGTCACACCATGCCTTCTATAACACTAACTGACAGGCTGGCTGTCACACCATGCCTTCTATAACACTAACTGACAGGCTGTCTGTCACACCATGCCTTCTATAACACTAACTGACAGGCTGTCTGTCACACCATGCCTTCTATAACACTAACTGACAGGCTGTCACACCATGCCTTCTATAACACTAACTGACAGGCTGTCTGTCACACCATGCCTTCTATAACACTAACTGACAGGCTGGCTGTCACACCATGCCTTCTATAACACTAACTGACAGGCTGGCTGTCACACCATGCCTTCTATAACACTAACTGACAGGCTGTCTGTCACACCATGCCTTCTATAACACTAACTGACAGGCTGTCTGTCACACCATGCCTTCTATAACACTAACTGACAGGCTGTCTGTCACACCATGCCTTCTATAACACTAACTGACAGGCTGTCACACCATGCCTTCTATAACACTAACTGACAGGCTGGCTGTCACACCATGCCTTCTATAACACTAACTGACAGGCTGGCTGTCACACCATGCCTTCTATAACACTAACTGACAGGCTGTCTATCACACCATGCCTTCTATAACACTAACTGACAGGCTGTCACACCGTGCTTTCTATAACACTAACTGACAGGTTGTCTGTCACACCATGCCTTCTATAACACTAACTGACAGGCTGTCACACCATGCCTTCTATAACACTAACTGACAGGCTGGCTGTCACACCATGCCTTCTATAACACTAACTGACAGGCTGTCTGTCACACCATGCCTTCTATAACACTAACTGACAGGCTGTCTGTCACACTATGCCTTCTATAACACTAACTGACAGGCTGTCTGTCACACCATGCCTTCTATAACACTAACTGACAGGCTGTCTGTCACACCATGCCTTCTATAACACTAACTGACAGGCTGTCTGTCACACCATGCCTTCTATAACACTAACTGACAGGCTGTCTGTCACACCATGCCTTCTATAACACTAACTGACAGTCTGTCTGTCACACCATGCCTTCTATAACACTAACTGACAGGCTGTCACACCATGCCTTCTATAACACTAACTGACAGGCTGGCTGTCACACCATGCCTTCTATAACACTAACTGACAGTCTGTCTGTCACACCATGTCTTCTATAACACTAACTGACAGGCTGTCTGTTACACCATGCCTTCTATAACACTAACTGACAGGCTAGCTGTCACACCATGCCTTCTATAACACTAACTGACAGGCTGTCACACCATGCCTTCTATAACACTAACTGACAGGCTGGCTTTCACACCATGCCTTCTATAACACTAACTGACAGGCTGTCACACCATGCCTTCTATAACACTAACTGACAGGCTGTCACACCATGCCTTCTATAACACTAACTGACAGTCTGTCACACCATGCCTTCTATAACACTAACTGACTGGCTGTCTGTCACACCATGCCTTCTATAACACTAACTGACAGGCTGTCTGTCACACCATGCCTTCTATAACACTAACTGACAGGCTGTCTGTCACACCATGCCTTCTATAACACTAACTGACAGGCTGTCTGTCACACCATGCCTTCTATAACACTAACTGACAGGCTGTCACACCATGCCTTCTATAACACTAACTGACAGGCTGTCTGTCACACCATGCCTTCTATAACACTAACTGACAGGCTGTCTATCACACCATGCCTTCTATAACACTAACTGACAGGCTGGCTGTCACACCATGCCTTCTATAACACTAACTGACAGGCTGTCTGTCACACTATGCCTTCTATAACACTAACTGACAGGCTGTCACACCATGCCTTCTATAACACTAACTGACAGGCTGTCTATCACACCATGCCTTCTATAACACTAACTGACAGGCTGGCTGTCACACCATGCCTTCTATAACACTAACTGACAGGCTGGCTGTCACACCATGCCTTCTATAACACTAACTGACAGGCTGTCACACCATGCCTTCTATAACACTAACTGACAGGCAGTCTGTCACACCATGCTTTCTATAACACTAACTGACAGGCTGTCTGTCACACCATGCCTTCTATAACACTAACTGACAGTCTGTCTGTCACACCATGCCTTCTATAACACTAACTGACAGGCTGTCACACCATGCCTTCTATAACACTAACTGTCAGGCTGGCTGTCACACCATGTCTTCTATAACACTAACTGACAGTCTGTCTGTCACACCATGCTTTCTATAACACTAACTGACAGGCTGGCTGTCACACCATGCCTTCTATAACACTAACTGACAGGCTGTCACACCATGCCTTCTATAACACTAACTGACAGGCAGTCTGTCACACCATGCTTTCTATAACACTAACTGACAGGCTGTCTGTCACACCATGCCTTCTATAACACTAACTGACAGTCTGTCTGTCACACCATGCCTTCTATAACACTAACTGACAGGCTGTCACACCATGCCTTCTATAACACTAACTGTCAGGCTGGCTGTCACACCATGTCTTCTATAACACTAACTGACAGTCTGTCTGTCACACCATGCTTTCTATAACACTAACTGACAGGCTGGCTGTCACACCATGCCTTCTATAACACTAACTGACAGGCTGTCACACCATGCCTTCTATAACACTAACTGACAGGCAGTCTGTCACACCATGCTTTCTATAACACTAACTGACAGGCTGTCTGTCACACCATGCCTTCTATAACACTAACTGACAGGCTGTCGCACCATGCCTTCTATAACACTAACTGACAGGCTGTCTGTCACACCATGCCTTCTATAACACTAACTGACAGGCTGTCTGTCACACTATGCCTTCTATAACACTACCTGACAGGCTGGCTGTCACACCATGCCTTCTATAACACTAACTGACAGGCTGGCTGTCACACCATGCCTTCTATAACACTAACTGACAGGCTGTCTGTCACACCATGCCTTCTATAACACTAACTGACAGGCTGTCTGTCACACCATGCCTTCTATAACACTAACTGACAGGCTGTCTGTCACACCATGCCTTCTATAACACTAACTGACAGGCTGTCTGTCACACCATGCCTTCTATAACACTAACTGACAGGCTGTCTGTCACACCATGCCTTCTATAACACTAACTGACAGGCTGTCACACCATGCCTTCTATAACACTAAATGACAGGCTGTCTGTCACACCATGCCTTCTATAACACTAACTGACAGGCTGGCTCACACCATTCCTTCTATAACACTAACTGACAGGCTGTCTGTCACACCATGCCTTCTATAACACTAACTGACAGGCTGTCTGTCACACCATGCCTTCTATAACACTAACTGACAGGCTGTCTGTCACACCATGCCTTCTATAACACTAACTGACAGGCTGTCTGTCACACCATGCCTTCTATAACACTAACTGACAGGCTGTCTGTCACACCGTGCCTTCTATAACACTAACTGACAGGCTGTCACACCATGCCTTCTATAACACTAACTGACAGGCTGTCTGTCACACCATGCCTTCTATAACACTAACTGACAGGCTGTCTGTCACACCATGCCTTCTATAAAACTAACTGACAGGCTGTCTGTCACACCATGCCTTCTATAACACTACCTGACAGGCTGGCTGTCACACCATGCCTTCTATAACACTAACTGACAGGCTGTATGTCACACCATGCCTTCTATAACACTAACTGACAGTCTGTCTGTCACACCATGCCTTCTATAACACTAACTGACAGGCTGTCACACCATGCCTTCTATAACACTAACTGTCAGGCTGGCTGTCACACCATGTCTTCTATAACACTAACTGACAGTCTGTCTGTCACACCATGCCTTCTATAACACTAACTGACAGGCTGTCTGTCACACCATGCCTTCTATAACACTAACTGACAGGCTGGCTGTCACACCATGCTTTCTATAACACTAACTGACAGACTGGCTGTCACACCATGCCTTCTATAACACTAACTGACAGGCTGTCACACCATGCCTTCTATAACACTAACTGACAGGCTGTCACACCATGCCTTCTATAACACTAACTGACAGGCTGGCTGTCACACCATGCCTTCTATAACACCAACTGACAGGCTGGCTGTCACACCATGCCTTCTATAACACTAACTGACAGGCTGTCTGTCACACCATGCCTTCTATAACACTAACTGACAGGCTGTCACACCATGCCTTCTATAACACTAACTGACAGGCTGGCTGTCACACCATGCCTTCTATAACACTAACTGACAGGCTGTCTGTCACACCATGCCTTCTATAACACTAACTGACAGGCTGGCTGTCACACCATGCCTTCTATAACACTAACTGACAGGCTGGCTGTCACACCATGCCTTCTATAACACTAACTGACAGGCTGTCTGTCACACCATGCCTTCTATAACACTAACTGACAGGCTGTCACACCATGCCTTCTATAACACTAACTGACAGGCTGTCTGTCACACCATGCCTTCTATAACACTAACTGACAGGCTGGCTGTCACACCATGCCTTCTATAACACTAACTGACAGGTTGGCTGTCACACCATGCCTTCTATAACACTAACTGACAGGCTGTCACACCATGCCTTCTATAACACTAACTGACAGGCTGTCTGTCACACCATGCCTTCTATAACACTAACTGACAGGCTGTCTGTCACACCATGCCTTCTATAACACTACCTGACAGGCTGTCTGTCACACCATGCCTTCTATAAAACTAACTGACAGGCTGTCTGTCACACCATGCCTTCTATAACACTACCTGACAGGCTGGCTGTCACACCATGCCTTCTATAACACTAACTGACAGGCTGTCTGTCACACCATGCCTTCTATAACACTAACTGACAGGCTGTCTGTCACACTATGCCTTCTATAACACTAACTGACAGGCTGTCTGTCACACCATGCCTTCTATAATACTAACTGACAGGCTGGCTGTCACACCGTGCCTTCTATAACACTAACTGACAGGCTGTCTGTCACACCATGCCTTCTATAACACTAACTGACAGGCTGTCTGTCACACCATGCCTTCTATAACACTAACTGACAGGCTGTCTGTCACACCATGCCTTCTATAACACTAACTGACAGGCTGTCACACCATGCCTTCTATGACACTAACTGACAGTCTGTCTGTCACACCATGCCTTCTATAACACTAACTGACAGGCTGGCTGTCACACCATGCCTTCTATAACACTAACTGACAGGCTGGCTGTCACACCATGCCTTCTATAACACTAACTGACAGGCTGTCTGTCACACCATGCCTTCTATAACACTAACTGACAGGCTGGCTCACACCATTCCTTCTATAACACTAACTGACAGGCTGTCTGTCACACCATGCCTTCTATAACACTAACTGACAGGCTGTCTGTCACACCATGCCTTCTATAACACTAACTGACAGGCTGTCTGTCACACCATGCCTTCTATAACACTAACTGACAGGCTGTCTGTCACACCATGCCTTCTATAACACTAACTGACAGGCTGTCTGTCACACCGTGCCTTCTATAACACTAATTGACAGGCTGTATGTCAGACCATGCCTTCTATAACACTAACTGACAGGCTGTCTGTCACACCGTGCCTTCTATAACACTAACTGACAGGCTGTCTGTCACACCATGCCTTCTATAACACTAACTGACAGGCTGTCTGTCACACCGTGCCTTCTATAACACTAACTGACAGGCTGTCTGTCACACCATGCCTTCTATAACACTAACTGACAGGCTATCTGTCACACCATGCCTTCTATAACACTAACTGACAGTCTGTCTGTCAAACCATGCCTTCTATAACACTAACTGACAGGCTGTCACACCATGCCTTCTATAACACTAACTGACAGTCTGTCTGTCACACCATGCCTTCTATAACACTAACTGACAGGCTGTCTGTCACACCATGCCTTCTATAACACTAACTGACAGGCTGGCTGTCACACCATGCTTTCTATAACACTAACTGACAGGCTGGCTGTCACACCATGCCTTCTATAACACTAACTGACAGGCTGTCACACCATGCCTTCTATAACACTAACTGACAGGCTGTCACACCATGCCTTCTATAACACTAACTGACAGGCTGGCTGTCACACCATGCCTTCTATAACACTAACTGACAGGCTGGCTGTCACACCATGCCTTCTATAACACTAACTGACAGGCTGGCTGTCACACCATGCCTTCTATAACACTAACTGACAGGCTGTCACACCATGCCTTCTATAACACTAACTGACAGGCTGGCTGTCACACCATGCCTTCTATAACACTAACTGACAGGCTGTCTGTCACACCATGCCTTCTATAAAACTAACTGACAGGCTGTCTGTCACACCATGCCTTCTATAACACTACCTGACAGGCTGGCTGTCACACCATGCCTTCTATAACACTAACTGACAGGCTGTCTGTCACACCATGCCTTCTATAACACTAACTGACAGGCTGTCTGTCACACTATGCCTTCTATAACACTAACTGACAGGCTGTCTGTCACACCATGCCTTCTATAACACTAACTGACAGGCTGGCTGTCACACCGTGCCTTCTATAACACTAACTGACAGGCTGTCTGTCAAACCATGCCTTCTATAACACTAACTGACAGGCTGTCACACCATGCCTTCTATAACACTAACTGACAGGCTGTCTGTCACACTATGCCTTCTATAACACTAATTGACAGGCTGTATGTCAGACCATGCCTTCTATAACACTAACTGACAGGCTGTCTGTCACACCGTGCCTTCTATAACACTAACTGACAGGCTGTCTGTCACACCATGCCTTCTATAACACTAACTGACAGGCTGTCTGTCACACCGTGCCTTCTATAACACTAACTGACAGGCTGTCTGTCACACCATGCCTTCTATAACACTAACTGACAGGCTGTCTGTCACACCATGCCTTCTATAACACTAACTGACAGTCTGTCTGTCAAACCATGCCTTCTATAACACTAACTGACAGGCTGTCACACCATGCCTTCTATAACACTAACTGACAGGCTGGCTGTCACACCATGTCTTCTATAACAGTAACTGACAGTCTGTCTGTCACACCATGCCTTCTATAACACTAACTGACAGGCTGTCTGTCACACCATGCCTTCTATAACACTAACTGACAGGCTGTCTGTCACACCATGCTTTCTATAACACTAACTGACAGGCTGGCTGTCACACCATGCCTTCTATAACACTAACTGACAGGCTGTCACACCATGCCTTCTATAACACTAACTGACAGGCTGTCACACCATGCCTTCTATAACACAAACTGACAGGCTGGCTGTCACACCATGCCTTCTATAACACTAACTGACAGGCTGGCTGTCACACCATGCCTTCTATAACACTAACTGACAGGCTGGCTGTCACACCATGCCTTCTATAACACTAACTGACAGGCTGTCACACCATGCCTTCTATAACACTAACTGACAGGCTGGCTGTCACACCATGCCTTCTATAACACTAACTGACAGGCTGTCTGTCACACCATGCCTTCTATAACACTAACTGACAGGCTGGCTGTCACACCATGCCTTCTATAACACTAACTGACAGGCTGTCTGTCACACCATGCCTTCTATAACACTAACTGACAGGCTGGCTGTCACACCATGCCTTCTATAACACTAACTGACTGGCTGTCTGTCACACCATGCCTTCTATAACACTAACTGACAGGCTGGCTGTCACACCATGCCTTCTATAACACTAACTGACAGGCTGGCTGTCACACCATGCCTTCTATAACACTAACTGACAGGCTGTCTGTCACACCATGCCTTCTATAACACTAACTGACAGGCTGTCACACCATGCCTTCTATAACACTAACTGACAGGCTGTCTGTCACACCATGCCTTCTATAACACTAACTGACAGGCTGTCTGTCACACCATGCCTTCTATAACACTAACTGACAGGCTGGCTGTCACACCATGCCTTCTATAACACTAACTGACAGGCTGGCTGTCACACCATGCCTTCTATAACACTAACTGACAGGCTGTCTGTCACACCATGCCTTCTATAACACTAACTGACAGGCTGTCTGTCACACCATGCCTTCTATAACACTAACTGACAGGCTGTCTGTCACACCATGCCTTCTATAACACTAACTGACAGGCTGTCACACCATGCCTTCTATGACACTAACTGACAGGCTGTCTGTCACACCATGCCTTCTATAACACTAACTGACAGGCTGGCTGTCACACCATGCCTTCTATAACACTAACTGACAGGCTGGCTGTCACACCATGCCTTCTATAACACTAACTGACAGGCTGTCTGTCACACCTTGCCTTCTATAACACTAACTGACAGGGTGGCTCACACCATTCCTTCTATAACACTAACTGACAGGCTGTCTGTCACACCATGCCTTCTATAACACTAACTGACAGGCTGTCTGTCACACCATGCCTTCTATAACACTAACTGACAGGCTGTCTGTCACACCATGCCTTCTATAACACTAACTGACAGGCTGTCTGTCACACCATGCCTTCTATAACACTAACTGACAGGCTGTCTGTCACACCATGCCTTCTATAACACTAACTGACAGGCTGTCACACCATGCCTTCTATAACACTAACTGACAGGCTGTCTGTCACACCATGCCTTCTATAACACTACCTGACAGGCTGTCTGTCACACCATGCCTTCTATAAAACTAACTGACAGGCTGTCTGTCACACCATGCCTTCTATAACACTACCTGACAGGCTGGCTGTCACACCATGCCTTCTATAACACTAACTGACAGGCTGTCTGTCACACCATGCCTTCTATAACACTAACTGACAGGCTGTCTGTCACACTATGCCTTCTATAACACTAACTGACAGGCTGTCTGTCACACCATGCCTTCTATAACACTAACTGACAGGCTGGCTGTCACACCGTGCCTTCTATAACACTAACTGACAGGCTGTCTGTCAAACCATGCCTTCTATAACACTAACTGACAGGCTGTCACACCATGCCTTCTATAACACTAACTGACAGGCTGTCTGTCACACTATGCCTTCTATAACACTAACTGACAGGCTGTCACACCATGCCTTCTATAACACTAACTGACAGGCTGTCTGTCACACTATGCCTTCTATAACACTAATTGACAGGCTGTCTGTCACACCATGCCTTCTATAACACTAACTGACTGGCTGTCTGTCACACCGTGCCTTCTATAACACTAACTGACAGGCTGTCTGTCACACCATGCCTTCTATAACACTAACTGACAGGCTGGCTGTCACACCATGCCTTCTATAACACTAACTGACAGGCTGTCACACCATGCCTTCTATAACACTAACTGACAGGCTGGCTGTCACACCATGCCTTCTATAACACTAACTGACAGGCTGTCTGTCACACCATGCCTTCTATAAAACTAACTGACAGGCTGTCTGTCACACCATGCCTTCTATAACACTACCTGACAGGCTGGCTGTCACACCATGCCTTCTATAACACTAACTGACAGGCTGTCTGTCACACCATGCCTTCTATAACACTAACTGACAGGCTGTCTGTCACACTATGCCTTCTATAACACTAACTGACAGGCTGTCTGTCACACCATGCCTTCTATAACACTAACTGACAGGCTGGCTGTCACACCGTGCCTTCTATAACACTAACTGACAGGCTGTCTGTCAAACCATGCCTTCTATAACACTAACTGACAGGCTGTCACACCATGCCTTCTATAACACTAACTGACAGGCTGTCTGTCACACTATGCCTTCTATAACACTAATTGACAGGCTGTATGTCAGACCATGCCTTCTATAACACTAACTGACAGGCTGTCTGTCACACCGTGCCTTCTATAACACTAACTGACAGGCTGTCTGTCACACCATGCCTTCTATAACACTAACTGACAGGCTGTCTGTCACACCGTGCCTTCTATAACACTAACTGACAGGCTGTCTGTCACACCATGCCTTCTATAACACTAACTGACAGGCTGTCTGTCACACCATGCCTTCTATAACACTAACTGACAGTCTGTCTGTCAAACCATGCCTTCTATAACACTAACTGACAGGCTGGCACACCATGCCTTCTATAACACTAACTGACAGGCTGGCTGTCACACCATGTCTTCTATAACAGTAACTGACAGTCTGTCTGTCACAACATGCCTTCTATAACACTAACTGACAGGCTGTCTGTCACACCATGCCTTCTATAACACTAACTGACAGGCTGTCTGTCACACCATGCTTTCTATAACACTAACTGACAGGCTGGCTGTCACACCATGCCTTCTATAACACTAACTGACAGGCTGTCACACCATGCCTTCTATAACACTAACTGACAGGCTGTCACACCATGCCTTCTATAACACTAACTGACAGGCTGTCACACCATGCCTTCTATAACACTAACTGACAGGCTGGCTGTCACACCATGCCTTCTATAACACTAACTGACAGGCTGTCTGTCACACCATGCCTTCTATAAAACTAACTGACAGGCTGTCTATCACACCATGCCTTCTATAACACTACCTGACAGGCTGGCTGTCACACCATGCCTTCTATAACACTAACTGACAGGCTGTCTGTCACACCATGCCTTCTATAACACTAACTGACAGGCTGTCTGTCACACTATGCCTTCTATAACACTAACTGACAGGCTGTCTGTCACACCATGCCTTCTATAACACTAACTGACAGGCTGGCTGTCACACCGTGCCTTCTATAACACTAACTGACAGGCTGTCTGTCAAACCATGCCTTCTATAACACTAACTGACAGGCTGTCACACCATGCCTTCTATAACACTAACTGACAGGCTGTCTGTCACACTATGCCTTCTATAACACTAATTGACAGGCTGTATGTCAGACCATGCCTTCTATAACACTAACTGACAGGCTGTCTGTCACACCGTGCCTTCTATAACACTAACTGACAGGCTGTCTGTCACACCATGCCTTCTATAACACTAACTGACAGGCTGTCTGTCACACCGTGCCTTCTATAACACTAACTGACAGGCTGTCTGTCACACCATGCCTTCTATAACACTAACTGACAGGCTGTCTGTCACACCATGCCTTCTATAACACTAACTGACAGTCTGTCTGTCAAACCATGCCTTCTATAACACTAACTGACAGGCTGGCACACCATGCCTTCTATAACACTAACTGACAGGCTGGCTGTCACACCATGTCTTCTATAACAGTAACTGACAGTCTGTCTGTCACACCATGCCTTCTATAACACTAACTGACAGGCTGTCTGTCACACCATGCCTTCTATAACACTAACTGACAGGCTGTCTGTCACACCATGCTTTCTATAACACTAACTGACAGGCTGGCTGTCACACCATGCCTTCTATAACACTAACTGACAGGCTGTCACACCATGCCTTCTATAACACTAACTGACAGGCTGTCACACCATGCCTTCTATAACACAAACTGACAGGCTGGCTGTCACACCATGCCTTCTATAACACTAACTGACAGGCTGTCTGTCACACCATGCCTTCTATAACACTAACTGACAGGCTGGCTGTCACACCATGCCTTCTATAACACTAACTGACAGGCTGTCACACCATGCCTTCTATAACACTAACTGACAGGCTGGCTGTCACACCATGCCTTCTATAACACTAACTGACAGGCTGTCTGTCACACCATGCCTTCTATAACACTAACTGACAGGCTGGCTGTCACACCATGCCTTCTATAACACTAACTGACAGGCTGTCTGTCACACCATGCCTTCTATAACACTAACTGACAGGCTGGCTGTCACACCATGCCTTCTATAACACTAACTGACTGGCTGTCTGTCACACCATGCCTTCTATAACACTAACTGACAGGCTGGCTGTCACACCATGCCTTCTATAACACTAACTGACAGGCTGGCTGTCACACCATGCCTTCTATAACACTAACTGACAGGCTGTCTGTCACACCATGCCTTCTATAACACTAACTGACAGGCTGTCACACCATGCCTTCTATAACACTAACTGACAGGCTGTCTGTCACACCATGCCTTCTATAACACTAACTGACAGGCTGGCTGTCACACCATGCCTTCTATAACACTAACTGACAGGCTGGCTGTCACACCATGCCTTCTATAACACTAACTGACAGGCTGTCTGTCACACCATGCCTTCTATAACACTAACTGACAGGCTGTCTGTCACACCATGCCTTCTATAACACTAACTGACAGGCTGTCTGTCACACCATGCCTTCTATAACACTAACTGACAGGCTGTCACACCATGCCTTCTATGACACTAACTGACAGGCTGTCTGTCACACCATGCCTTCTATAACACTAACTGACAGGCTGGCTGTCACACCATGCCTTCTATAACACTAACTGACAGGCTGGCTGTCACACCATGCCTTCTATAACACTAACTGACAGGCTGTCTGTCACACCTTGCCTTCTATAACACTAACTGACAGGGTGGCTCACACCATTCCTTCTATAACACTAACTGACAGGCTGTCTGTCACACCATGCCTTCTATAACACTAACTGACAGGCTGTCTGTCACACCATGCCTTCTATAACACTAACTGACAGGCTGTCTGTCACACCATGCCTTCTATAACACTAACTGACAGGCTGTCTGTCACACCATGCCTTCTATAACACTAACTGACAGGCTGTCTGTCACACTGTGCCTTCTATAACACTAACTGACAGGCTGTCACACCATGCCTTCTATAACACTAACTGACAGGCTGTCTGTCACACCATGCCTTCTATAACACTAACTGACAGGCTGTCACACCATGCCTTCTATAACACTAACTGACAGGCTGTCTGTCACACCATGCCTTCTATAACACTACCTGACAGGCTGTCTGTCACACCATGCCTTCTATAAAACTAACTGACAGGCTGTCTGTCACACCATGCCTTCTATAACACTACCTGACAGGCTGGCTGTCACACCATGCCTTCTATAACACTAACTGACAGGCTGTCTGTCACACCATGCCTTCTATAACACTAACTGACAGGCTGTCTGTCACACTATGCCTTCTATAACACTAACTGACAGGCTGTCTGTCACACCATGCCTTCTATAACACTAACTGACAGGCTGGCTGTCACACCGTGCCTTCTATAACACTAACTGACAGGCTGTCTGTCAAACCATGCCTTCTATAACACTAACTGACAGGCTGTCACACCATGCCTTCTATAACACTAACTGACAGGCTGTCTGTCACACTATGCCTTCTATAACACTAACTGACAGGCTGTCACACCATGCCTTCTATAACACTAACTGACAGGCTGTCTGTCACACTATGCCTTCTATAACACTAATTGACAGGCTGTCTGTCACACCATGCCTTCTATAACACTAACTGACTGGCTGTCTGTCACACCGTGCCTTCTATAACACTAACTGACAGGCTGTCTGTCACACCATGCCTTCTATAACACTAACTGACAGGCTGTCTGTCACACCATGCCTTCTATAACACTAACTGACAGTCTGTCTGTCACACCATGCTTTCTATAACACTAACTGACAGGCTGTCACACCATGCCTTCTATAACACTAACTGACAGGCTGGCTGTCACACCATGTCTTCTATAACACTAACTGACAGTCTGTCTGTCACACCATGCCTTCTATAACACTAACTGACAGGCT